>NC_142522.1:4295000-4352500 GCF_964205215.1 Stylophora pistillata | reverse complement strand
TTAAAACATGATCATTGATCCATGATAAAGGTGCCTGAAAAGAACAATTGAACGTAGAAGCAATAGAGTTGAAACGATACATTTTTAGGACTAAATTTAGTGTTATTCGATGCACAGATGCAGACGAGTGCACAAACGACCCTTGTCAGAACGAGACCACTTGCGTCAATCTACAAGGAGGATATCGCTGTGATTGTAGATCTGGATACAGTGGAAACAACTGTGAAAATGGTTAGAAAAGAATTCAATTAGTACAAATGTTCTAACTGAGAAGTGAGAAGTACCCGTGGCCCTTAATATAGAGGTTATCCCAATCTTATTTGTGCAGTTTTAGATGTGAACGAATGCATGAACAACCGTGCAAAAACGGAGTGGCCTGTATCAATCTTCGAGGAAGTTATCGCTGCGATTGCAAATCTGGATACAAAGGAAGGAACTGCGAATCAGGTCTGGCATTCGACTCTATGTCTTGAAAGGATCAAATTTTATATCTATCGAGAAGTGTCCGGTGAAATTTATATTTTTATTATTTCCTTTTTTGTTTAAGATATTGACGAGTGTACCCAAAGTCCTTGCAAGAATGGAGCTACTTGTGTTAACCTTCATGGAAGTTATCGCTGGGATTGCGTGACTGGATATTCAGAAAAAACCTGCGAAACAAGTATTTCGTATGTATCATAGTGCAGGTGTAAAGCAGAGGGATCAGTCTAGTGACTAAAAATTTTAACAAGCTGGTGTACATGTTTGATTCTCAGATATAAATGAGTGTGAAGCTGAGCCCTGCAAGAATGGAGCCACGTGTGTTGATCTTGTTGGAGATTATCATTGTTATTGTGTGTCCGGCTTTAATGGAGCAAATTGCGAGAAAGGTACACACTAGCGAACTATTTTAGTGTTATAGTCATTCCGTCGAACCTGTATTTAGCGGCACCGTATTAAGCGGCTACCCTGTATTTAAGCGGTCATCCTGTATCAAACGGTCGCTTGTCAAAGTTCTGAATTTTTTTCACCTCAGGTACTGTCACTTTCACCTCTATGTAGCAATCACTTTTATCAAGCGATCGTGTTCACCCTTCACTGGGTCCGAACGGCACGTTTGTATTGTCCTCCGCCTGTATTTAACGTTCACTAAAGGCAGAACCACTCGAATAAAACTAAGGATATTAATCTTTCAGGTAAAACTTAATCCACGTTTCTCTACCGAGATCAATAGCAGTGGTATTTTTGAGCGAGGTTTCTACATTAAGAGGTCAATTACAGGATAAAAGCACTTTTTTTTGTTTTTTATAACACCGCCTCTCCCCGTGGGTGACCGCTTAATTTAGTCTGTAATTATCTGAGAAACAAATAAGAAAATTATTGTCACAAACTCGCCTTAAATATCCGTTTTATAGCAATCAAACTTTTTCCATTTTTTGTTATTTTTGTTTAGTTCCAAAATTAACCACTTTGTCACCACCCGTCACTACTCAGCCACTGGTGATAGGTAAGCGGGAAGGAGACCAACCATCTGAGATGTTTGTAAGTGACTCATTTGCACCACACATGTAATACTTCCTTTTTTTTGCCAGGTGCAAACGCATGTAAGCTGATGATTTTACCTCTGGACACAAGGGTAACACGCCATGGTTTCTTCACTTCACCCTGAAGTTTCATTCTGCCTATCTGTTGCCCTTTTTGGCCAGGAAATCAGTCATCAATCAATAAAAGTTATAGCGAATATAAATTTGCAATATTCATTTCTTGAAGCAAACCTTCCTTTGAATTTAATAAAATCTGTAAGGAAAGCTAGAAGCATGGTTAACTGACTCTATCTGTTGTAGATGGCTTTTCGATAGAGCGTCGCAAAGCCAGAACCAAAGTACTTACAACCGCCAATCAGAAGAAAGGAAAACATTTTAAGAGCCGATGAGAACTCAAAGTAAAGAAAACCAAACTGTCTAAAACGCGAGAAAACGCGAGCGGTCAATTCTGATTGGTTTCAGTTTTGCATCACACTGGTTGATAGAGAGTGGCGCGAGTTTGCTGTATCAATCATGGAACGAAGTAAAGAAAATTGAATGCTGGCTTGGATTACCTTCGACACTCGATTGAAAAATTTTCTAAGAAATTTTAAAATTAATCACCTGCGTGTTTTGATACTCAAGCGTAACAATTGAGGTCTGCTTGCCGTTTAAAGCCTGTTCAAGTTAATCTTCTTACAAAAATCTTCTCTATCTTCCTGTGACAGGTAACTTTTTTTTAAACTGAGTTCATATTCATTGCCCTCCGGATTATTCAAAGCCGTTAGTATATTGTACCACTGCGTCAGTCAATTTTCCGATCACTTTTTGCCTATTTGCTAATTTGCCTCTTTTTACCCGCCCTTTCAAACCAACTTTGGTTCAAGCTACATTCAATGAGGGCTGATCATGAACGTGTACTCGTTAAGCCTTTGGACAGTGTTATTAAGTAGCTATGTCAATCAGTCATGTGTAAGCTCTAGACTCAGTTCATCAACTGATCTTCCTGAAAGACAGGGGATAAAATTTGAAAGAACGAGTAATCTGACAGAAAGGTTTGTTGGCGGTAAATCGAAACACTCCTTGACTACCCTAACTTACTCCTTAATCTGGAGATATTTCTTGTAAGCCTGTGTCTCATGTAGACACTAGAGTACAATTTGGGATTTTGGACATTAGGGTCTGATTTTTGATGTTGGACACTAGTGTCCGATTTTTTTTTATTTATGACATCAGTGTCCGATTTATGATTTTGGATACTAATTTCCGATTGTTGATTTTGGACACTAATGTCCGATTTGTGATTTTGTATACTAATGTCTGATATTTTAATTTGGACATAAGTGTCCGATTATTGATTCTAGAAATTGGTTTTCGATTTGTGGGGATGTTTGCACTGGGAGTGATGTGTCCGAGATATGATAGTAATAATCACAACAACAACAATAATAATAATAATAATAATAATAATACTGATAATAGTAATAATGATAATGATATGAGATATTTTTTTAGCGCAAATTGTTCTATGCATATGGTTGATGATATTAGCTATCCGCAACAATTAATCAATAATAATAATAATAATAATAATAATAATAGTAATGATGATAATGATATGAGATAGTTTTTTAGCGCAAATTGTTCTATGCATATGGTTGATGATATTAGCTCTCCGCCACAATTAATCATGTGTGAAAATAAAGTCCAAGGTCATTGATTCCTAAGGAAACTGTTGTGCTGCGTCGGCAGGAAATTAAGAAAAATGTTAATCAACTATAGGAAAGTGCTCTAATAACGTAAAGATGTGATCATCACAGTAAAGGTAGCAAAAACAAGACGTTTATTAGAATTGAAGTAACCTCCAAAGAGAAGGTGGGTCTTCTTGCAGCTGCAGTATTTCTTTTTGTCAATCACTGTTGCCAGTCCGAGTTGTTGCCTTTTAGTCAACTAGGCAAACTTGTTGTTCCTTGGTAAATTTTACAAATTTTCAACGTTCAGTTTGAGTGAAGATTTTTTTTTTCACTCGCCTTTTATATAATAAAAATTGATAACTAATGCTGATCACCTACAAATTTCGATTTTTCCTTTCCCAAAATTAACGCAATCTTTATATATTTCGCTATTCCCATTGCACGGGATTTCAACTAAGAATTTAATTCTAATTATGTACTTTTGTCAATAACTGAATGAAACTGAATGTAAATCTAACCTTAAATCCTAGGAAAACGTCGTGGCATGCGATAAAAACTCAAAACACAACCATCATTTCAGTATGTATCAGAGACAGGTAATGTGAAAAATGTATCAAAAGAATGTTGTATCTGAGATTTTTGAGTCAGCAACCTCGACAAAGCTAAAAGAAATATTACACAATGCATGTTATTACCTTGTTTTCTCAGCTTTGCATTCCCTCGTTATGTTCTTACTATATGTACGAAGAAAAGCATTATACACCAAGATCAGGATTTAATTTCACTTCAAGAAAAATCTTACTTTCTCGCCAAGCTTTGTAATTCACAGTTGTGATCTATCGTCAGAAATCTTTCTAAGGAGAAACTTATGGCTGAAATCAAATTAATTATGATTGTTGTAATATTTGTTTATTTAGCTGTTGTTCTGTGAGTAAAAGATACATTCAATTCACTTGGCATTTCATATCCCTTACAAATTTGTACGACGGTGTAAGATCTGCTAGGAGTTTTTTGAGGAAACACCAGTAAATATATTTCAAAGAGGCACTTTAAGGTATTTAATTGAAACAGGTCTTTGTAACTTAATCCGATCGAAAAATAGGATAATATTTTAACCATGGTTGTTGATAGGATCAAAATTTAGTGATGGCTTTTCTGGCTAACAGTTAAAATTTTGGCCATTTTACAGCTATCGGTTAAATTCTCTCCTTTATGGTTCTAAGGAAAACTTTTAAGGCTAAACTTTTTTTAAGTCTCTTTAAATTTGTCAATTTTCACACCTAACGGCTACACTTAGCTTTTTAGCTGTTTTAAGTTCTAATGTTATCAGTTAACCCCAATGAATCTTCCTTTAAGGCTTAAAACACTAAATCGATTGGATTTTGGCGCTGAGGTTCCAATTCCTTGACTTTTCATACTCTTTGTGGAACAGTTTTCGTAACGGAACTGTCTTTACAATCCACCAAGTGGATGTGAAAGCCTTGAAAAGGGAAATGAAATAAAGGTACCTCTAGTTGCAGTAACCTTGCTTGAAGATAAAAGAAAAAAGGGAGAAAGCCAAATTGGAATCAATCAGCATATATTATGAGTATAAGGCATTAATCAGCACATACTTATTTATTTATTTAATTATTTTTTTAAGTTTTGGAATCGCTTGCAATTTGTTAACAATATGTAATACTAAGAAACGTTTTTTTAGGGAAAATTTTGAGAAAATGTTTCGGCTGCCAGGCATATAGTCGGAAGATAGTTCCATATGTAAATAAATTCCTATCCAGGCCTTTTCTTTTTTTTTTCTATTTCTTTTTGCTTTTTTCAAACAACTTTGTTTAAATTAGGTGTATATAACATATAAAAAAATGACAGTAACTGAGAAAATATATATCTGGATTTCAGTATGAAAGCTGGTTGCGACTTACCAATATGCATTCCATCTAATCGCGAATAAAAGAACGGATTTATACAACTATCTTTTATAATATCTGAATATGACGAAGAACTGGTAATTCACTCTATTTAGTGCTTAGTCTTCGAGATATTTCTGACGTAGCTGTATGATGTTTAAGGTTTCTCTTTTCAAACCGTCACTGATTTTATTTTTATCTTTTTTTCTGGTTTTGTAGCAAACGAGTGCACTGTTGCAAATTTCGAATCAGTTAACACTCTCGAAAGGGTCTTGAAATCAGTCTTTTCTCTGAGAAAAGGAGGAAAGTAAATACGCATTGCCAAAGTGAAATTATGCTATGCCTTTCAACGAAATCAGGAAAAAAATTCATTGAAATTACAGTATCCTAAATTTGAGTTTGCTTAAATCGACCTCTCTTGCCGTTTAGAAGGGTGGAAATGAAATGATAACGATTCCGTCTCGATTCGATTACATTGTTGCGAAATTCCAACGTCCTTGAGAACTAATTAAAACGTTTGACTTTCAAAATTCTATAAGAAAAATTAACATTAAAAAAAAAAGAAAAAAGATGACTAGATAAAATTTAAGAATATGGAAAATACTACTCTTATCCCTCGTACTGGCATGGTATAAATTAATCAAAGGTACAAGGAAGTCCTCTAACACCTAAGGGTTTGTAGTTAACACTCCTCATTACAGACCTATTGGGCATTGCACAGTTGCTTTCTTTTTTTAAAAAAATTTACAGGTGCGACAAAGATAATGAAGCTGCTCTTTGCCGTGTTGGTCACTCTGATGATTAGGGATATTTTCGTGACAGTCGAAGGTGATATTTTCGTTTTCCCACTTCTTTTTTTTTCTCGTTTACTTCTTTCCTGGCAGTTTCTTTGTCAGTGTAATTGACATTTACACGATAATTTGTAAGTAATAGGTTTTCTTTCAGTGCACGTAATGCAAAGTTGTAATACTTTCCTTTCCTTTTTCGTCTTACATTAATTCTCAGGAGCACTACCTAACGGACGTTCTTTATTTCGTAAATTCCCATGCGAAGAGCTGTTTATATCGTCAGTTATGACATTTGTCTGAGTTTCTGAACAAGTCGTACAAGTTGTAACTATCCTAGTTGTATAGCTATCCCAGACGGTAACTTTCACCTTAAACTGCTCTTGTTCTACAAACGTCCTTTTATATTCTCTGTAATGCCATGCACGCAACGCCTTCATGGAATAAGATTTCTCCGTATGGCAAAAAGCTTGTTTTTGTCTTTAGTCTCCATATTCTGCATTAAAAGAAATCGAAGACGAGATATTTAAAAGCCATGTAGACTGCATCTGTTTCTTTGCCTTTCACTCGGCAGACGAAAAAACATTTTTATTTTATAGACGTGATTATTTACTCGGAGGGAAATAGCAAGGGATATTTGGAGTCTGGGTAGCCAATCAGAGAGCGCCTTCGATGTCTCGGTTTATACTTGAAATAGATTTGGTTTGTTCAACAGGTTCTTCAATAAAAGTTGAGATCCGAAGCGAAGGCTGTAATGATCCAGATAAAACGCCAAATACATGCGGCAAAGCATATATCAAGGTGAATGACGTTGAACACGCAAAACAACGCAGAGGGCACAATGTTGTCGTCGTGGATGCAGTAATAGGTTAGTCTTCCAGTAAAAATAACATTACAACGTTAAAACTTGAAAAAGAAATAGATGGACTACATATGAGCATTTAGACAAATTTATGTCTACAACAACTGAAATGAAAAAAACTATCGAAATATAAACAGTGTTCTACAATAGTGTATGAAAGCATTAAAAGAGTACGAAAAAAGACATATTCGAACTCTTGCTCATAGAAATAGAAGGAAAGGTAAGGGAACTTATTTTGTAGCACTTTGCTTACTCGGCTTTTATTCCATAAATATTGTAAGTGTATGTTTCAATTCAGGAATTGTAGAGGACTCATTGGTTTACGATACCCATGGAAATACTGACGCTGGTAACCAGTTAAAAGGCTTTCTTAACGCAATTTCTGGAGAGTAAGTATCAGTTTGTCTTCCAAACTGCAATTATTATTCTATTCTTCAAAATGGGACCAAATCTCGGAATTTTACAGTCTTTCATAAGAAATATAAACTCGGTTGTCCTGCGCATAAAAGTGCGCCTAATCAGGAAACTTTGACGCAAATGACGACCGTCATTCGGCACAAGAATTGAACAACGCAAGCCACCGGGACGAATAAGGAAATCGACCCAGACATGCTGCTAACTTCGTCCAAAACGGAGACTAGTTTTCTCTTTCAATGAAAAGGCAAAGCGTAGTGGAAAAATGATAAAGGTGCCAGAATTTGTATTTGCATTTGCATTCATCTATTTCTCCACTCCACGTAGTAGTAAGTTAAGTTATTTGATAAACAAGGTAAAACTATTAGGCAAAATAATTTTGTACTACAAATAATGAAGAGGAGAGGCACACATAAAGATACCTAATATAGCGCTCCTTGATTTTATATGAAAAGTTATTCCCTAAACTGGATTTAACTAAAACAGCTTAGATCAAAAAGGAAGAAAGAAGATGCAGTAAAGTAATAATCAATATTTATTTTGATAATAATGTGCAAGTGCTTCAGTTTTAAACATTTGTATAGTTGGTTTTTCTCTAATAGGTTAAGGAATATTGTTCCATACATACCTACCTTTAATTGTTAGACTATATTTTCTGAGATTTTTTTTGAAAAGAAGGAATTGACAGAAGGTTGCATGATACACTTCGAGTGCCATAACCATGCATCTTGGACACTAACAAGCCAGTAAATTTGAAATGTTTGTCAGCACTGAAATCAGTAGTCATAATGAAGTAAAGACGTATAGAGTTTCACATTGTCAGGAACTTTCAAAAGTCCCAAAGCGGTTGTAACGAGGAGTAATCGGTTCCTTTATTTTGCGAACCGCTTTGTTTAGTAATTTTACTTCTTTAGAAAGTAAAACATAATTATTTCCCCAGAGCGCACAATAGTAAACATAAACACCTTTATTATATGAAGCTTTGGTACATTTTTACAGTTTTCTTGTCCTCTTCAGTAAGATAGTCCTGGTTGCAGTACAAGACGAGGGCTCACGCTTCAGTAAAGATGCTTCTGATGCACTGACAAGAATGGGAGGCTACGATCTGGACTCTCTCGACTACCGAGGATCATACGCTCTTGTTGGACACCCAGGAGAACAGAAGCCATCTTATGTTAAACAAGTGCAGAGCAAGAGTGGACAGGGTCCAAGCATAATCTCCATGACAATTCCACTCACGGAAAGTATGTTATATGATTATTAAACAATATTTTTACATGAAAAGTTTGAGGTGTTCTTATGCGATACGTTTATACGCGAGACTAAAAAACCTTGAATTCAAGGATTTCTCAAGGTTTCTTGGATAATAACCACACTTTTATTCCGATGAATGTCTCAGCAACTCATTATTTCAGCCTAGCACAAAAGTATTAAGTACACTCTTAATTTTAAATATGAATTCCTGCAATTTTAAAGTGAAACCAATAGTCTAATTGTTACAATTACATCGAGTCACAGTCTGTTTGCTTGGCTTGAATACATTCTTATCAAATATGATTCATTAAAGTGAACAGGGTGTTACTTTTAGTCTGAAGAACGTACTCAAAAACGTATGCCCGAAGAGCATATTGAAAAATCTTGGTAACCGAATTTCATATTTGAAATGTGTAATAATTAAAATAACGTTAACTGCCAGACAGGTGATAATCAATAGTGTTTGTTGTGTCGTTTCAAATTGAGGTTTATCTTATCTGGGTAATTTGAGATATGAATGAGCGAACTCACTAGGCGTGCAAAGAAGGGCCGATTAGGTCGCAACCATTGACCATCCACAATACTTTGTGTTCCGGTCCTTTGAAAATTTATCATTCCTTTTCCCATTAATTGCGATTTCTCGCTCTTCTTCTCTACTCTCGAAGTTGAATTTGAAGTTTGCTTTTTAGATAATCAATATTTTCCCTTTTCTTTTTTTAGGCCTCACTGACGAGTTGAACAACGAATGTGAAGCCGATACTGTTTGACATCCATTTTATGTAACCAGACCGTAGGACGTAGGACTTTTTTTGGACCGCTGGATTCAGTTTCCAAAGGAGTTGCAAAGTTACCACTTATTGTCCTAGTTTGATATCTCAGCTTAGCCCCCTAATTTTACCTGTCTCGTGTAGAAGCGGTTAGTTGGCCGTCATGCATCTCAAAAAATGCAAAAAAAAAAAAAAAGACGCATGCATGAAGCAGTAAAGATTGATAGGTGAATAAAAATCAAAGTGATACCCATGTTTGTTCGTCTCCATTGTATTTGTTTCTGGTGGTTAACTTCAATCAGTATAGTTCTTCTTTTAAATTCCTGCCTTCATTTTGCACTGACATAAACATAATTGGATCGAGGCTGGATCTTAAATTCAATTGCTTTTAGTTCCGTTCTGATCTTACCATTTTTTCCACGTGGCAAATCGACGTCGTCTTAAGCTGACATCAAAAGTACACATTGTGCTTTCTCAATTTGATTTGTTGACTAACCTCCCAGTTGCGTTGGTAAAATTCGTGATGAGATAATAGAAGACCTGGCATTTCTATGGTGCCCTTAGGAGTCAAATTCACTTTGCCTTTTCGCCATTTTTACGTTATGCATACAAATGAACCCTACTATTCACTGATTCTTATCATTTAAAAAGTTCTTTTTTCCCTCCTGTTCCAAAATTTTATCGTTCCGTGTCATTGGCGCATTGCGCAATTCTAATACTTTTTTACTTGGACGGAATTGCAAATTGGATTTTCTCTAGGCTATTCCGTGTTCACAACTCTGGTGCTTTCATAGCACACTTAATTCCTCTACCATAAAAAGTCGAGATTTCGTTAATTTTTTGGAGTTTTTCATCGTGATTCTTTGCGTTTGCTGCCACAATGTTTTAGAAAAAATTCCAAGTATTTTTTTCTTATTCCTTAAATGTTTACAGACTGGATGACACTTTCTGATCGAAACCGATCCCAAAAGTTTGTTTTTATTGCTTCCAAGAAAAAACACTTAAAGCAACGGATGCAAACTCCAGCAGAATGGATTAATTTCAAACGAAACTTTGCGAATAACTAGTGTTAAACTGATTATTGTGGTAATGCAAGAGCTAAATTAAAGTACATTTAGCAATCAACCTATTCAGATTTTTCCCCAAACGAAAACTGGATGAAAAATAGTAACTATAACCTACAAAAACTTCAACTTTAGTTTTATACCCATTTCAGCCTTACATTTAGTTCAGATATGTGTTTGATAGATTTTGATTTGTTTAAAAAAGATCAAACTCTACACTACAGAGTATTGTGTGAAACCCTTACGTCTAATGATATACCAAACTCTTTATTTATCTTGCTATTCATCTGTTAACGATCTCCTTCTGAAGCTCCATCACGTTTTATCTACTTGCACGAGAAAAAGAACAATTCAGTTGGCCCTTTTGAATATGTAAGCATCCCATTAACACTTGATAAATACTTGGCACTGAGTTAAAAATTTTCAGTGCGTGGGCTTTTATGAAATTCTCTCCCTTTGAGTTTCGTAGGGATCTTGGGTTTCCCCTGGCATATTTTTCTAAAAAAGCTTGTTCAGAGATAACCACCAGTAATTGACTGGTAGGTCTTTTGAATTCTGTGTCAAAAAATAATTCATGATATCCAGGCAAAGGTAAAAGCGAACGATTTCAATTACTATTTTCGTGTCTGCAGCCTTGACATTGCTCTTAGGTAAATAAAGCTAAAACCACATGCGTAATTACTTCAGCTCCTTGTTTTCTCAGCTTTCTGAAATTATTCCTTTGTAATATCCGTGTGACACGAACTAAAAGAAGAGCGTTATCCGCAAAGATCAAGAAATAAATTTAACTTGAGCTGAATCTTTTCCCTAAATGAGAAATATGATTTTTTTGCTTAACGCCTCGCAAATTATAGTTGTGGTTCATTGTTTAAAATCTTACAACACAAAAAAAAAAAAAAAACATGCAGTTGGTAGTAAATTTATTCTCAATTTTTGAAATGTCTAATCATAATTAGTAATTGGACTTCGTATAACACACACCCGACAATTTAAGATACACAATACTTTCTTGAGCCGTACAATTTTAAACAGCCCTAGGCGAGAGCTGTTGGGAATTTTTCTGAGGAAGGAATAGGTAATATACTTCATAGAGGAGCATTAAAGGTATTTCAACTAAGTGTCTTTTTTTAAATCCAATCGAAATGTAAAAGTATATCTTACTTATAGGGGCTCACAATACAAAATCGTGTGAATTTTAAGTTCCATTTAATTTACTGTTTATAGTGAACACTCTAATACAATTAGCCATTAAATGCACTTCGGGTATATAAAAAATTGAGTAAGAGGCTGTCTTTATTATTGTCCTTTATCTTATTTAAAAAGTGCAACTGGAAACCAAGTAACACAGAGAGAAAAATATAAAAGAAAAAGAAAAATTAATTTCCGCAGTTACCCATGCGCTAAAAATGATGTAAAAGCAATCGGTGGCTTTTTGTGTAGGATGTAGTTTTCTAATTCCGAGTAAAAGGAAGGGATTTTTTCCAACTAACTTATCAAATCGTTACCGCTTAAATCTTTTCTATGAAATCTTTTGAAAACAGTTTTAAAATTGTTTCCAAAAGTTACCCTTAGATATCTGCATTCGATGAAAAATGGACAATTTTTTCTTAGTGGTAATCATATCTCAACAAAGTTTCTTGAATGATTATATCATCTTCAATATTTTTCAATCGGGTTTCTTTGAATTGGACTCAAGCAATTGTCAACTAAATGAACAGTGCCTCCAGTGAATTTATTTGTGAGCTGTAGCCTCAAGATGAGTTCGTTGAAATCAACAAACTGAATTGAATCTAGCAGTTTCAAATTTATGATACCGCTAAGTTTAAGGTTGATTTAACTGCTGCGAAATGATACGGAAAGAGCTCTATTTAAAATATATTTGTATTTCTTTGAACAAATTTTTAAACTCTAAACCAGAATTTAAGACTCACCTTTGAATTTCAGAAACTGTTAAGAGTTAACTCGTGCTATCGAAGTGAAATTACACTATACCTATCAATTGGAGAAAAAATCAATCAAAAATTGTTCTATCACTGCATGGTGTGTTAGCCAAACTCCAAACAATCAATATTCTTTGATCTTAAGTTCGGTACTCTTACTAAAATTTTCTTTTTCGAAGGGTGAAGATCATTGTTGACGGTTGAGTCTAGATTCATTTACAGGATAAAAAAATTGCGAAGTGTTCTGGAACCAATCCAAATGTATGGTTTTTCAGCATTCTGTCCAAAAATAAACAGGCAGAAAATTTGATAAGCGTTAATATGAAAGTACTTTTCTTTACCCTCGCTCTAGTACGAACACTTGAGAGTTGGTAGCTTACACCTTCCCTTTTCAGATACAATGTGTTTGCATTTACATTCTCTTCTGTGCAATATATAGGTGTGGCAAACGCATGATGAAGATGCTCCTTGTCTCGCTTGCCACTCTGATAATTGCAGATGTTTTCATCACACTTGAAGGTAAAATTCTAGTATATTAACCTACTCTACTTTGGGCAAGATTTTCGCACAGGTCTACACTACATTCTGTCCACAATTCTTGTATAAAGAAATTTAAAAAAGCAAAAAAGGTGAGAACAATAGATTGCCTTTAAGACTACGATTTTGTTAAAGAACAGTATACGTGGAAATCTTTTCCTACTCTGAGCTCGATCTTAATAATTTGCTCTTAAAGAGATTCCTCAGAATTGCACTGTATTTTTCTTAAAAATCACGTAATCAGACAAGTAAGCACTTGCGCATTCCGAGAACACGGTATTGTTTTTAATAAAG
Source organism: Stylophora pistillata (assembly GCF_964205215.1). Taxonomy (NCBI): domain Eukaryota; kingdom Metazoa; phylum Cnidaria; class Anthozoa; order Scleractinia; family Pocilloporidae; genus Stylophora; species Stylophora pistillata. The sequence continues at coordinate 4,339,483 of NC_142522.1, read as the reverse complement.
GGACCAGGAAAGAGGGATGCGATGGTCTTTATTTTTTAAACGAGCACGGTGACCTATATTTTTGTATTGCATAATTTTGGTGAATAATTTAGCCCCTTTAGAATTTGAGAAATAAAAAAAACATTATCGTAGGGTAAAAAAGACATAGGTAACTAAAAACTTGCACAAAGCCCGTTCACTCGATTATGAAAATTATGACCTTGAGAGCAATGGTTCGAGGAACGTTTTGAGTCGACAATTGTTTGCGTTAAGGACAAATGTTTTTTTTAAGATAAGATGGGGTTATGCGGAAATATTTTCTACTAAGTAATTAAAAAATGGTGGCACATCTAATGCAAGTTTATAATGTTATACTTTTTGCCCTAAACAAGGAAAGTCTTTGCATTTATGTTTATTCGAATTTTCCTCGTAATTTCGTCTTTCTTTTATTATAGGAAAACCATCTGGCGGACGTTCTTTCTTTAAACCTCGTAAGAAATGTTGTTTATATTGATATAAATAATGTTGTTCATCCATTCTGTTGTTTACTTTACTATTGAGAATTTTCAAAGACGGGGAAAGTCGTGAACGTGAAGATGAGTTGCTGTAGGCTTCTAGGACCTTTCCCGACGATGATCCTTTTCAGTTTACCTGAGTATAATCGGATTTGCAGCATTGCATCCTAAGTTGTTTGCCTTGAGCTCATGGTTTACAATCTTGACCTTTAGAGGAAAGAAAAACAATGTTTTATAATTATTGTCTATGCAGTTATACACGGCAGCAACTCAAATCTTTTTAAGTTATCTGAGCAAGAAATTTTCAGAGTCAACCAAGTTTCATTTTAAACTCACGAAATCACATTCAAAGTTCTTTCAGTTCTAGTTTTAAGTCGTTTTTTGTTTGTTTGTTTTTGTTGTTGTTGTTGCTGTTGATTTTTCGCTGGTTTTTAAGCACAAACATTTCTTTAAGCGATGCTATAATTTGACAAAAGGGCTCTAACAAATAAAGCACATCTAATGGTTCATAGTCGCCCTCGAGAACTTACCTCAAGGACATTTGTTTTCTCTCATTCCCGGCAATTATCTACTTTTATACCAGCTAACCAAAGAGGTTCATCTAACTGATATTAATACATGCTAAAACAGCGAATAGCGTTGAAGGCGCGCCCTGATTGGCAACTGAAACTCCGAATATCCTTTACTATTTACCTCCGATCAAAGGGGGCGGGAAAATATATTTATCGTTGTAGGAACAAATGAATTAATATTATCTTGTTTTGGTATGTTATCTCGCTATTTTAGTCTCTACAAAAAAAAAATATTCTTCGCAATGTCCGCAGCTGGTACGAAACTTACGGAGTCACAAAGCGAGTTAATTTCAAGTTATTAATGCACTTTATATCAATCTGTTCGATCCGCTTTATTTTTATTTCAGGAATTCTTTCGCGAGGGCGTAGAGCTGTCCCAGACGGTAAGTTTATTTAAACGTACTTTGTTTTTTTCCAAAGGTTCCCTTTACATTTTCTACAATGTCATGTAACACACAGTGAACTTGATTTTTCAATCAAAAAGGCGTAAATCCGTAATCGAAGCCCCATTCTGTACATTTCAAGAACAAACGAGACATTTGGAAGCCACATTACCAGAATTTTTGTCTTTGTACTACGCTCAAGACATGATCAAAAATAAATACAACAAAATACAATAGTTTATTGACACTTCCCTGGTGGGGCTTTTCGGTGACAATGCAATTAAAAACCATATAAACATACCTACTTAAGAATTAATCATATAATAAGTGTTATCATTACATACTATACAATATGCACATTTCAAGCTAAAGTTACAATAAATTAAAATACTAGTAAGGTATTCAAAACACTATCACAACTTGCTATTTAAAAAGTCAGTAATCAATTCGTTTTCAGATAAAATTTTTAAGGTAGAAATCGATTCTGAAGTTTTAAGAGCGCTGTCAAGATTGTTCCAGATATGCACCATGCGATAGTACTAAATGTTCTCTGTCCGGCATTCGACTTAGCTATACAAGGGAATAAAGGCTGATAGTTTCTAAAGCAACGGTTAGGGGCTGCGTCGGTGGGGGTAACGAAATAATTTGGATATATCGACAAAGTTGAAATGGTAAATTGGCCATCGTAACAATTACAAAATCTGACGTTTCGAGCGTTAGCCCTTCGTCGGAGCGAACAGAGGATTGTGGGTTGTTTGTGCTTTTGAAGGCAAAAAATGGAGCTATGTTATTGGTGGGAACGTGGCAACGAGAAAAACACGAATAAATTAGTGGAGTGAAAAGCGTTCTTTGATCCCTGTGGGATTTAGACTGCCGGTTTGAAAGATGAACTTTTGTTCAAGAGTTTTAGGGGTTTCCGTGCTACCTAAGTGTAAGAAGAGACCGCAGATTGCCATATGTTGCTTAGAATGCTTAGGTAAATTAAAGTGTCCAGCGACTGGTTTCGATGTGTCCGGCGTGTTATTCTTTTCCACGTCGCGAAGGTGTTCTCTGAATCGGTCACCTAGACTTCTGCCTGTTTCGCCGATGTATATCTTTTTGCAATAAGTGCAAGCAAAGCATGCAACTGTAGAAACCCCGCTGAGTGTCCCATGAGTAGAAACTGCCTCAAGGAATCGGTTGTCTATCAAGCGACCGTAACAACCTAAGACAATAATCCCGCCAAGACCTATGTGGGCCTGACAGAAAACTCCTTCATGATAAGATATGCCAACCACAGAGCTTCATTCAACCACTCTAGCAAAAGACACAGCACTGAACTAAGTAAACATATCTGGAACCTAAAAGACAAGAACATAGATTACACAATTTCCTGGAAGATTCTAAAGCAGGTCGCTCCATACAGCCCTGTCTCAAATCGCTGTAACTTATGTCTCTGGGAGAAGTACTTTATAATTTGCAAACCCGATTTAGCCTCTCTGAACAAACGAAATGAACTGTTAGCCTCATGTAGACATGCTAAGAAATTCCTCCTGAAAAATTTCAACACCTACCCTGGCACGCAATAGTGTCGGTTTTTTTATTTATTTCTAGCCCTTACTTTTAATGCACGCACGTCTGTGTTTATTCATTGCCACGCTTTAGTGTCTGTGTTCACTTATTTATTTTATTTACTTATTTATTTCTAGCCCTTACCTTTATTGCGCGCGCGTAAGGCAGGGAACCCATATATGGTAGGTATCACGTTATTTCGAATCGGTGAACGTTATTTCAAATCAGTGAACGTTGTAAGTTCGCATTTGGCAATTTTATCCGACGAGTGCCACACAGGCTGTGTGGTACGAAACTAAATAGTAATAAATGCCAAGCCAAATCTTCAGTTGACCACCCCGTTCTCAATTATATATATATATATATATATATTTTTTTTTTTTTAAATGATGTGATGTTGTTTTAGGATGTCCATTAGTGCCATTAATTAGTATACTAGTTTTAGAGTATTTTTAATCTGTTTTAATGATGTAATGTAGTTTTAGAGTGTCCCCAATTAGTGCTTACAGGCACTAGAACGACTAGACACGTTAATAAAGGTTATGTATGTAAGTATGTCTGTATGTATGTATGTATGTATGTATGCGTGACACGTTAATAAAGGTTATGTATGTAAGTATGTAGTCAGACGGTCACGCATCTTAAAAGAAATCTGAAGTTTGGTGTCGTCAACGTAACATTGTGTCAAACAATTTCTTGGAATAGATGGTAAGTCGTTGATGTAAATACTAAAAAATAGCGGCCCAAGGATACTTCCTTGGGGAACGCCACTATTTAAACGCAGCGAACTCGAAATGGTCGAGTTTATACGCACGACTTGGTGTTTGTCGGTCAGGTAGCTGGTAAACCACACGAGAGCGTGTTTAGAAGTGACAAGATCTTGTGGTTTAAAAGGAGAATAACATGATTTATACTATCAAAAGCCTTACCCATGTCTAACAACGCTGTAGCAGAGATTTCCTGCTTATCTGTGCCAGTCAAAATGGCATCTGTGGAGCGGATAAGTCCTGTTTCTGTGGAATGAAAGTTCTTATTTCTACTTTGTTTCCTTGAGAGATGGTTGTTAAGTATGCCGTCAACTGGGTCAACACAATTCTTTCACATACCTTTGACAATACTGGTAACAACGAGATCGGTCTGTTATTACAGGGTTGCTCATGATCTCCTTCCTTTGGAATAGGTGTTACTACTGCTTGTTTCCATCCTCCAGGGAACACACTACTTGCAAGAGAGGCATTTTATGATGTGAGTGATCGGCGACAAAATAACTGACAGACCGTCCTTGATTACGCGCGTAGAGATTTGTCAAAGCCAGGCGCTTTGTTTGATGGTAAAGATGCAATGATCTGTTCAACTTGCTTACAATTACCAGAATGGAATGAAAATTGTACAGAAAATGGGTAGCGCGTACGGACGAAGGGTGTTTTTGTAAGATGTAATTACATTCAGAGGCAAGTGCTTTGATTTTGTTAACAGTGCTTAGCCGACTGAGGTAAAAAATTCATTAAAGGAGTTTGCAACGGATTCGTCGTCCTAACTATACACCAAACAACCTGACGATCTCCTAGGAAGGATGGATCTTATGGTTTTCCACAAGTTGCCGGAGGAGTTGCGATCTAATCCCGAACAAAGTCTCTTTCAGCTATTCTGATTTTGCGTTTAACCTGTCGTTTATAGTTTCTGAAACCGGCCCAGGCAAGTGGGTCGTTAGATCTATGAACCAGTTACTTTCATTTGTCTCTTGTTCTCATTAACTCACGTATTTCAGGCGTAATAAATGGGTTGGGACGGCCACGAATTTTAACCTTTTGGACAAGTGCGTGTCGATCTAGGATTTGCTCAAAAAGCTGGTGAAAAGCATAGAGGCAGTCCTCAACATCCTCGAATGTTTCGATTATATGCCATGGGGCTTGTGAGAGATCACCGTTAAATGCTTCAGACGGATTTATAGTTCTTGTAGCTCCTAGTAGTTAGAATGTATGTCGGTTTGGAACGCCTCTTTCTCATGTTCAAGACAACAAGTATTAGTTCGTGGTCGCTTATAGAGGAAGGAGAAACTTTTTCTTATTTCACCAAATTAGCATTTCAGACCAAGGAAACGTCAATCAGAGATTCCGTAGACTCTGTAAATCGCGTTGGGTGACTGATAACTTGCGATAAATTTAACGAAGAGCAAAACCTCACGAGGGCTTGTGCAGGTGGGTCTTGCAAAGACAATAAATTACTGTTAAGATCACCCAGGATGTAAACGGGCAAGTTCATCAAAAATGCTGAAACTAATTGCTACAGTCGGCATCAAAGCGATCCAAGTGTGTATTTGGTGGTCTGTAGGTTGTGTAGACTAGAAACGATTTGAAATTACGTACTTGACTTTTTAGCCAAAGCTGATGCAAACTAGACTCGGAAATGTAGAAAATATCGGATAACCTTTCAGCTCGATATTCTTGCCTGACAAAGGCGCAGACACCTCCTCTATGTTTGTTTACGCGGTCGAGTCGATGTAAGATATACCCAGGAAATTCGGCCTCAGCGTCGGAAACATAGCTGTCAAGCCATGACTCAGAGATTGTGAAGATGTCTATTTTTTTAGAAATGACAGTTTCCTTAGCCAGAATAAGATGTTCCCGGTTGTTAAGCGAACGAATATTCAAATGTGCGATCTTGATGTTACTAGTAATTTCGCGTTGTCTTAGTGGTCTGCTTGTCGTGTTACAATTATTTGTTGGCATCCATGGATTAAGTTCAACGTCGCTAGAAAGCATGAGACGTTGAATTGAAAAAGTAGAGACCGAGCTAGGGTAATAGGATATTCTAGACTTGAAATACTTTCTTCTTCTTGAAGTTTAAACTCGGTTGTATTCATGGCATTCACTCGCGCCCAGTGTACGGCTGGGTTGAGAATTTTCTTAATGAGTCGAACCAGTAAGATCCGTCGTAGAAAAGGCGCGTCTGCCATAGCTAGAAGGTTTACTTGAGTATTCCAAAAAAAAAATTTCCACATAAGTCCACAAAACAGCAGAGATATAAGGACGAGAATTAGGAGCGCCGCATGAGCACATCTCGCCATATTGAATTCCAGATTGAATTCCATATTGCATAAATATCTTTCTTTCCTCACTGAGCTCACAATGCACCACCTTTCACCTCTACTCGTACTGACAGAAGTCTTCTTACACTGATAAAAATGGTAAGACAACCATCCAGTGTATCCAGTTTCTAGATCAACGCTTTGATTCGGCAGTAGTTCACTTATCCCAGTGTAGTGCCCCACCCCCCAATTGGCGCAAAACTGAGAGGGAAGAAATATGATGGGGTAAAAGCATTCAACCCCTAGAGAAAGTTCTTTGCTTTTATCCTTGACAGGACGGAAAATGCGTGTACTGTAAGTACCTCCCATTGTCCCATACAAAGCCTTAGGAAACTTATCTAAGGCTTTGTATGTTTACTTACAGTGCACGCATTTTCAGTCCTGTCATGCTACAGATACAAACAGATATTCAAACCGTTTCACTGTCTCCTTTTTTGTTGTTGTTTGTCAGTTTCTTCTATAAAAATAGACATCCGAAGCGAAGGCTGTAATGATCCGGGAAAAAAGCCAGATACATGTGGTATTGCTTACATAAAGGTGAATGGAAATGAACACTCGAAACAAAGGAGAGGGCATAATGTTGTGGTCGTGGATGCCGTAACAGGTAAACAACTTAATCGCTGTTATTTTTGAGTGAAATAATTTTCAAGCTTTTAATTTTGAAAAAAAAAAAAAGAATAGAAATGGAAAACAAATCAGTAGTTACAGGAACTCATTTTGGCAACAAGTCGATTGATGGAAAATAAGTGAAAATCTGAGACATATCATGAATTATACAACAGTGCAAAAAAGCACTACGAACGTATGAAGTGGGAGCTATTTGGATTCCTCCCGTAAGGAAATTCCGGTGAAGGAATTCATTTTATCTCACTTCCCTTTTTGCCTCTTATTCCGATGAATACCGAAAACACATTTTTCAATGCAGGAATTGTGCAAAACTCCGTGAATTTCGATACCCATGGAAACGGTGCCGCTGGAACCCAGTTGAGAGACTTTCTCAACGCGATTGCTGGAGAGTAAGTACCAGCTTTTTTTACAAACTTGCATTACTTTTCCTTTAAAATTGCATAATAGACTCGGAGTGGGGCAAATATTTGAATTTATGGAGAATCTGTCATCATAAAATTTAGATATAAATAAGTGGTCCAAAACTTCTTTCATTACGTGTTGAGATGAAATTTAATAGATCTGGCCCAAATGTTGGCATGAAAGGCTAATAAGCATTTGCCTCAGGTGAACGTCATACACAGGCAAGCGCGCACGATCATAAAAATTTGAGCGACACGCAACCGTCGTTCGGCGAAGGATTTGAAAACAACGAGGCAGATGAACAAGAATATCGACCTTGAGACGCCACTGACTTAATTTGAAAATGGACCGGGTTTACTCGTTCAATAAAGAAAGTTAATTTTTTAGTGGTGATGCAATAAAGGTACTAGAACGTTACTTCGAATCCACGTTAAATGGATGTTTTCAATTTCTAGATATAGTTTTACTGTTTCAGTGGGTGAAACTCTGGATTCAACCACATTTACTATGCAGCCGTAAACACTTACATCTTTGACACTACACTGCATTGACGTACTCACCTTTGCCGGCGGTAAAATTTTTGCTTCATTTCGACAATTTCCTTGTCTATTTCAGAAAAATAATCCTGATTGCAGTCCAAGACGAGGGTTCACGCTTTCTTCAAAAGGCTTTTGATGCTCTGACGATAATTGGTGGCTACCATGTGAGCTCTCTCGAATACCGAGGATCATACGCTCTCATCGGATATCCGAGGGAAAAGAAGCCATCTTATGTTAAACAAGTACAGAGGAAGAGTGGCCAAGGACCAAGCGTGATCTCCGCGACGGTTCCACTCACGAAGGGTACGTTTCATATCTATTTGATAGTTTTATCCGATGAAATAAGTAGAAGTTCATCTGCGATATGATACTACGCAAGATGTAAAGACCTTTTCATGTAATGATGCGAGGATTGCCCATTAACTTTTCTTGGATAACGACATGAAACAATGACGAATGTCTCAGCCAATTGCCACAATTGCACGATGCACGAAAAGCGCCATGGGGACAGGCTGTGTATCCTTGTTAGTCCTCCGCCTTAAGCTCCCTTTTGCAAAAGTGTTATTTACAAATAAGAGAATGTGCAAAGAGCTTTTGAGCCTTATCGCAGGATGTCTAAATTTCTCTCTAAAACTACTTAAGATTGGAATCAGCTCCTACTATGAGCTTCACATTACCTGTGTGATCAAATTTCAGAACTTTTGTCGTTAATCAGTTCTATAAATTGGTGTAGCTGATTATTTTTGCTTTGGCGTCGAGCATGGTCTGTAATTTTATTTTGATATTTTGTTGGAGATTGTCGCGTGCTTATCTTGCTATTGCCAGCCTAAAACAAAGGTGATTGTTACATCGCAAGCTGAGATTAACCCTCATTGCTAACAAGTGATCAATTCTTGTCGGTTTGTTTACAGATCCTTTTGTAGATATAGATATCCGCAGCGAAGGTTGTAACGATCCTAAAAAGACACCTGACACGTGCGGTGTCGCTTACATTAGAGTAGATGGAAAGGACCACTCCCGTCACGGCAGAGGACATAACGTTGTTGTTGTGGACCGCAAAACAGGTAAAAGCATGACATTAAAAGGGAAAAAAACTTTTTTCAAGATTTTATAACAGAGGTTGTCATTTTGTTGCTAAAACCATGCTTTAGAATTGGCCAGATTCAGGGATTGGAGTGATTAGGTTGTGCGCTTTCAAAACGTGTACGATGAAGCGGCAATGATAAATCATGATAAAATAAATCATAGAAAAAGTTGACTTATCATTTTTCTGTTTATCGCCGCTCTTTTCCACGTCGATGCGTGAGTTTCTTTTTTTATCATCATACTAACAACGAAAATGTCGAAAATGCACGACTCCGCTTTCTTTATCTCTACGCAGCTAAAGTGCTTTCATCAGAAGCCTTCGATACTCATGGAGATGGGTCAGCTGGCACTCGTCTAAGAGATTTTCTCAACGCACAGGGAGCGGAGTAAGCATTGTTTTGCCTTAAGTTTAGTAACTTTTTGTTACTATTATTATCATTTTGATATTACCTATCACCGTAACATGAAAGCCGACAACAACAGTATCAACAGCGAAATCAACGGCAGAAACATCTGGCATTAAAGTGTTGGATTCAACAGCCTTTAGAATGCATTGAGGCATCGAAATATATCTGAGCCGTAGACTTGTATCAGGCGTGTACATCTCCTTCCCAAAGAGTCTTCTTTTCGCTCGTTTTACTTTTGTGGTGCCTCACAACAACAAAAACAAGTTAATTGACTTTTGCGTAATAAGAAAATAAAACAATTTCATGTATCTAATCGCTGCAACACCGTCACGGAAAAAGAACACAATTTTTCGAATTTTGAGCAAAAAATTCGCTTCATACAAGATTTAAATACCGTACATTTATTAAAGATTTAGTGTTCGCTAATCTTATGCTATATTATTGTCTCGTTAAGCATCCAAACCTTTCTGATGCAAACATATTCTATCAGCGTTATAGGTTTCTAAAACACAACGTTTTCACAACTATTGCGTGTTTTCCTTTTCTTCTCAGTAAATTAGTCTTGATCGGCGTGCAGGATTCGGCCTCTTCGCACGTAGGAGTAGCTCTAGACGCTATTAGAAGGCTTGGCGCTGCTGATCCTATCCTGGTGGACTTCCGAGGATCATTTGCTCTGATTGGAACACCGGATGCAAGTAAACCTCCATGGATTGCACAGGATCAGCACCACAGATACAAAGGACCGAGCGAGATTTCTAAAAGAATTCCTCTCTCAGGTTAAATAAAAAGCTTTCTTCCTGCAACATTTGATTTCAACATTGAACTTCCATTTTGTTGCTCCAAGGTTTTTCCCGCGGATGACTGGTGAAGGTCACCATCATAGATTTTCCAGGACAATGCAACTTGAGTGTTTTACAAGTAATGTTTATGCTTAAATTATTTTTTCAATCACTCTTAAACTTTTCAGACTGTCAGAAGGCACTTGGGATGGAAAATTATGGAATACCCAATGGACAAGTGCAAGCATCTTCTGAATGGGACCCCAATCATGCAGCTATTCAGGGACGACTCCATTACAAACCACCTAGGGGCAAACAAGGAGCATGGTCAGCACGATATAACAATGTAAATCAGTGGCTTCAAGTTGATCTGGGGACTGAGTTCACCAAGGTGACGGGTGTCGCAACTCAAGGAAGATACAATTATAACCAGTGGGTGACGAAGTACAAGCTGCAATACAGTTATGATCGTGCTACCTTCACCTACTACAAAGAGCCTGGACAAACTGCAGACAAGGTTAAAAGGAATAACACATTCTAGTTGATTCACAAGGATTCCCTCTCTTATTTTTTCTATTTCATCTTATATTTTCCCTATTTTCTTTGAAAGAGCTCTAAAGGACAACTATCATTTGTACCCCGCTAATCTGATACACAACCTCGTTTTCGCGACTAATTTAATAGCACTCTCACTCATTGCTTTTACTACTTTCAAGTTTCAACTGAAGAAATGCTCCTTCGATCCTTTTCTTTTAGGTATTCGATGGAAACATGGACCAGAACACAGTTGTTTATCATTTCCTTAACGCACCAATTAAGGCTCGTTATATCCGTTTTCGACCAGTGACTTGGTCAGGGCATATCTCAATGAGAGTCGAGTTGTATGGTTGCCCAGGTACAGTGATATTACAGTCTTTCCTCTGCTCCTTTCCTCAACATGTTGTCATGGTAACCTTGTTGACACCGTCCATCTTTTACTATTATACCACTAATACACTGAAATATTGTCAACCAATCAAATCCTCAAAATTTCTCCGGACTTTTATTACAGTGTTTGTTTTGAACATACGGAGACTCAATTCTTATTTAATGAAAATTTATTGTTAAAAAGATTCAAGTCAAAGGCTCATTATAGATCATGAAATATTTGAACAATAAAAATTTCCTTTCTGATAGATATATGTTATGGAAGAAACCACTTAAAGCGGCGAAAAGTGTAAAAATACCTGTCAATACTTGAAACAAGACATCTTAAGCTTGAAGGTTTATTTTCATCGATTCTAATCAATTATTTCTTAAGAAAAATCCATCGGCTTACAAAACTATGTAAAGGGCTATGAACGTCTTTTATTTAGTCAGGATAAGGCCTGTCACACCTCTTTGAAAGTAAGAGCTCGTTAATGTTATGTTTAATTCTTTTATATCCTGAGTTGATCTCTTAAATTTTCTTTAGAAATGGTAAAAGGCACTGAACTTGGCTAAATTAATATCGGAAAAGATTCATCTGCAAAATTTTACTAAGTTAAACTCATCTTTTAATACAGCGTCCCTGTGCTAATAGAGGGTGACTCACTTTCTGCTATTTGGAAATATTTTCAACATTAGCTATTTCATTTCTTTCCTTTCCACCTTCATTTATCAATCGATTTGCTTGTTTGTTTTGTTTTCTCTACTTCACTTAAAATAGCTTGTGGAGAAGCTCTGGGCATGGCAAGTTATGCAATTTCTAATGGACAAGTGAGAGCTTCCTCGGAATGGGACCCCAATCATGCTGCCATCCAGGGACGACTTTATTACATACCTCCTTCAGGAAAGCAAGGAGGTTGGTCAGCTCGATATAATAATGCTGATCAATGGCTTCAAATTGATCTGGGTGCGTTGTTCAGAGTGACGGGTGTTGCAACTCAAGGAAGATCCAACAACAACCAGTGGGTGACGAAGTACAAGCTGCAATACAGTGATGATGGTGTCACCTTTACTTACTACATGGAGGCAGGGCAGAGTGCAGCCAAGGTGAAACAAACTGCATGTAGAAATACATCGCATAAACCTGATCCTACATGTATCTATCTAAAGAGACGTTTGGTGAATTATATCTTTTAGTCAAATTGCCATTCATCAATGAGCAACCTTATAAGGGTATTAGTAATAATGAAAAATCTTCCATATTACAACAGAGCTTTCAGATCAGTTCTTGCTCAACCTAAGCTGGGTCTTATCGTAAAAAGAAAACTCCGAATGATATTATTTTAGATACCTCAGTTTTGCTCGTGATCCAAAAGTATACTACAGAGTATGTGTTTGGAGGATGGTCTGAAATCAAACTTAGTCTACTTACGGCTGGTTCTTTATTTGTTTGCTTGCAATCGGCTCGAGTCCGGTTTTTCCTGCAGGTTTAATATGAATATACTTTCATAGAAGCAGAGGACTTCTTATTCTAGCCATGCCCTCTTAGTGTTAAGTGATGTAATTCTTTTTCCTGGATTTTTCATATATAGGAATTTCTTGCGAACAAAGATCGCAATACTATTGTGTATCATTCACTAAATCCACCGAAGACGACACGTTTTATCCGGTTCCACCCGGTCACCTGGACCAACCACATATCAATGAGGGCAGAGGTGTATGGATGTCCAGGTACATTTCTGCATACGGGAGTTCATTTTCTCTACTATTTGGACATACGTCTAGCCCTCGTCATCTCTTTTTTTTTTTCGCCTTTATTCATCTATTGATGAATTCGTTTGTTTGTTTGTTTTTTCGGCTTCATGTAAATTAGATTGTGGAGAAGCTCTGGGCATGGCAAGTTACGCAATTCCCAATGGGCAAGTAAGAGCTTCCTCGGAATGGGACCCCAATCATGCCGCCATTCAGGGACGACTTCACTACATACCTCCTCCAGGCAAACAAGGAGGTTGGTCAGCTCGATACAATGATGCTAATCAATGGCTTCAAATTGATCTGGGTGCGTTGTTCAGAGTGACAGGGGTCGCCACTCAAGGAAGACACAACCACGATCAGTGGGTGACGAAATACAAGCTGCAATACAGCGATGATGGTGTCACCTTTACTTCCTACATGGAGGCAGGAAAGAGTGCAGCCAAGGTGAAACAAACTGCATGTAGAAAAAAACCGCACAAACTTGATCTTGTTTTCATTTCATTCGATTGATTTTTAAAACAGGGCCTATCGACCGAACAAGACATTTGGTGTATTATATCTTTCAGTCAAATTTCCAATCATCGATGAGCAACTTTACAAGCGTATTAATAGTGATCAGTATATGAGAATTCTTTCTGCTCATAACAGAGCTTTAAGATCAGTTCTTGCTTAGCCCGAGGAGGGCCTTCTCGTACAAAAAAGCTCGGAATTATGTTTTATACGACTCAGCTCTGCTCGTGATTCAAAGGTATAACATAGAGTTAAATGTTTGCAAGAAGGTCTCGAACCAAACTTGGTTAGCATGCTTACAGCTGGTTCTTCACGAGCTTGTTTGTGATCGGCTCGAATCTGGTTTTGCCAGTAGCTATGATGTGAATAAACCTTTATACTAGAAGCAGATCGAGGACTTCTTTTTCTGGACATGCCATCTAATTTTTAATGTTGTATTCTTTTCCTGGAATTTTCATACACAGGAATTTGTTGCAAACAAAGACCAGAATACCATTGTTCATCATTCACTTAATCCACCAAAAATGACACGTTTTATCCGGTTCCTCCCAGTCTCCTGGAATAACCATATATCAATGAGAACAGAGGTGTATGGATGTCGAGGTACAACTTTCAGACAGGAGTCCTTCTCTCACTAGCTTAATGGCTCTCTGGAAGTGTTACCCCTATGGATCGTTTACATTTGGATGATGAAAGCTGTTAGTAAAAATCTAAAATAAAGATCCTTTTTTTTCAAGGAGGGGAAACCATTCTTCTATCCAATGCGATTAAAAAAAAGATAAGATGACAAGGAAATCATAATAATGATAAACTCCTCAATTACGTTGATAAAAATTTCACTGGTTCATTATTAGAAAGTGGAAATAACTATTTTCGACAGCTATGACTTTGGTTTTAAGTCGTGATTCGCATGGTTTCGTAGTCCATGCAAGTGGAAAGGATGCATTTTTAAATAAAAATTGAATATTTGTAAGGTTTTCACTTTCGTTCTTTTATAAATCGTGACATTTGAACAACAACAGCCACCAAAAATGGCACATTTTGTGTTTAGTTGTAGATATGTGTTCACAGAATCCATGCAAGAACGGAGCTACCTGCAGCAATGTCGAGGGAGGTTATCAATGTGCTTGTAAACCTGGTTATTCTGGAACCAACTGCGATCAAGGTGAAACTGTAGCTCTATATAACCTTTAAGCATTTTTTGGTTTTATATCGATAGCTGATGAACTGCAAGGTGTACTTTCATTTCTTCGCGCAGTCATTGCCGAATAACGTTTCGACCAACTTTTCCAACCGAACGGACGCAAACTAGAGATGAAAACAGCCTGGAATTGAACTTCTCATCTCACTCATAAAAATGAAAGCTTGAGTAAACAAGCAGTTCACTGACCAGGCTCGCCTGCTTCAATCTCAGTCAGGGACGTTATTGATGGGATTGTAAATTAAAACTGATTTTGGACCAATTAGGAGAAATTTTATTTTGTGACTTAAAAATTGGTAATTATTGTCACCAGATGCGAACGAGTGCCTCGAAAAAGAGCGAAGCAGGCTGCACCAATTTTAATAGAAGCACTGGAGGAGCCAGCTGATTGGTCATACGTTTTTTTTTCACAAGTGAAAAACGACGTATCGACGCTCTGATTGGCTATTATAGTTATTTTCACTAGCGAAAAAAACTGTGTCGCTCGCTCGCCGCTCCTCTTGACTGACAAATAGCACATTTCTAAGAGCTTAGGCGCATTTTCTTTTAGAAAGATGGCTTCAAATCAGACTAACCGTTTTCAGAGCCTAGATTCAACAGTAGAAGAGTTCATAGACGGACAGGAAAATGAAAACACCAAGAGAAAGACCAAACACGATGTAGCTCTGTTCCCCGAAATTCTTGTTTTGAAAGGCGAAACGAGACAAATGGACGAATTGACTCCTCAAGAGCTGAACAAGTTTCTCAGCGAGTTCCTTATAACGGTTCGCAAAAAAGAAGACAACGAGGAATACGTATGGGGTGCCATTACTGCCAACATTTTGCTACTGTCTTTAAAAAAATGGTGCTTAAGATATGAAGCCAATTATGTTTTATGCAGCTAATCATTTTATAAAATGATGCCTTAAGAAATATGGATCGCTTAAAAAGCGCTCCATATTTTTTAAGGCACCATTTTATAAAATGATTAGCTGCATAAAACATAATTGGCTTCATAAAAAGCGCTCCACATTTTTAAGGCACCATTTTATAAAATTATTAGCTGCATAAAACATAATTGGCTTCATAATAATGCTTTTTAGTACTTTTCAGTCTGTTTATTCAAGATTGTGTTTCTTTTGTTACCTGGGCGCTTCGTAAGACGCCCGAGTGTGAGATTTGGAATCTTTTCAAATGCTGTTCATATGCCTCTACCTTAGCAAATTTTACGCGCATATGAAATTTCGTGTAGAATACTCGTGACAACCGCACGAAGACTGGAATCAGACTTTAACGCTAGAAGTGCCTAAGTACACGCAAAACGGTTTGTTTTTGTGTTTTTCTACTTTATTCATTTTAGTGGCCGTGATCCATTTGCAATCAAAATGGTAATATCTTAACATTAGGAAATAAAACCATAGCGAGAGAAATTTTGATTTATACATTTCAGATTTAAACGAGTGCTCGAAAAACCCGTGCAAGAACGGGGCCACCTGCGTCAATCTTCAGGGAAGTTATCGCTGTGATTGTAAATCTGGATTCAGTGGGGACAACTGTGAAAATGGTATATTCCCTTAGAAATGTTGTCATTTGGTAATGGACATTAGGTCGGTAAAGGTGAATCACTTACTGTATACTCACATCATTCATAAGTTCTTACCAATATCCTCCTTAGAAATGACAACACAGTTTTATCGTGATCTTTTTTTTACCTCAATGCATGACGAAAAAACAAAATTAAAGCATAGGAAGTGATCGTCTAAAAATTATGAAATTTGATGGCAACACTTATCCGTCTAGTATGTTAGTACACCAATTCACTAATTTTTAACACTGTGAGCTCAAAACATGATGGAAAATTGCATCAACCACGAAAACATTATAATGAGTATTGAGAGAGTTTCAATCCTTGTTTTGCAGATGTCAACGAATGCACAAATAACCCCTGCAAAAATGGAGCTACTTGTGTCAATCTTTCAGGAGGTCATCGCTGTGACTGCGCAAAAGGTTATTCAGGGAATTCTTGCGAAACAGGTGAACACAACACACTGTGAAATTGAAAATGGAACGCTTAATCACACCAATTGAAAAGGACTGTACAACCCTTTATTTAATTGATGTCTGTTTACTATGTGGAACGCCCAACTCTTTATAAGTTGGGCGTTCCACATAAAGCCTGAGTTTAAAAATTGATATCATCTCAAATGCTAGTCACATAACTTTCACTTGAAAAAATTCACGCACTTTTGAAAATGTCGCGTGAAATAGTCATGCATTATTCTTTTTCTCATATATCAAAATGTTTAGGTAAACTAAAAAGCATGCAAAGTCTAATTTATAAATTTCAGATATAAACGAGTGTTCCAACAACCCATGCAAGAACGGAGCCACTTGCGTCAATCTTCAGGGAAGTTATCGCTGTGATTGTGCATCTGGATTCACTGGAAACAACTGTGAAAATGGTTAGAAATTCCTTGCAGTTTTTCAGTTACTTCTCAGTCTCTTTATAAGTTGGGCGTTCCACATAAAGCCTGATTTTTAAAATTGGTATCATTTCAAAATATGCTAGTCACATACCTTTCACTTGAGAAATTTCACACACTTTTGAAAATGTCGCGTAAAATAGTCATGCATTATCCTTTTTCTCATATATCAAAATTTTTAGGTAAAAACCAAAAAACAGGCAAAGTCTAATTTATAAATTTCAGATATAAACGAGTGTTCCAACAACCCATGCAAGAACGGGGCCACCTGCGTCAATCTTCAGGGAAGTTATCGCTGTGATTGTATATCTGGATACAATGGAAACAACTGTGAAAGTGGTTAGGAGTTCCCCACAGGCTTTTTAGTACTTTTCATTCTGTTTAAGATTATGTTTCTTTTGTTACCTGGGCGCTTCGTAGGACGCCTGAGTGTAAAATTTGGAATCTTTTCAAATGCCGTTCATATGCCTGTAACTTAGCAAATTTTACGCGCATACGAAATTTCGTGTAGCCGGAATACTCGTCACTACCGCACGAAGACTGGACTCAGACTTTCACGCTAAAAGTGCCTAAGTACACGCAAAACGGTTTGTTTTTCTATCTTTTTTTTCCATTTTAGTGGCCGTGATCCATGTCCAATCAAAATGGTAATGTTTTAATATTACTAAATAGAGCCATAGCGAGGGAAATTTGGATTTATAACATTTCAGATATAAACGAGTGTTCGAACAGTCCGTGTAAGAACGGGGCCACCTGCGTCAATCTTCAGGGAAGTTATCGCTGTGATTGTACATCTGGATTCAATGGAAACAACTGTGAAAATGGTTAGAAATTCCTTGCAGTTTTTCAGTTACTTCTCAGTGTCTTTGTAAGTTGGGCGTTCCACATAAAGCCTGATATCTAAAATTGGTATCATTTCAAAACATGCTAGTCACATACCTTTCACTTGAAAAATTTCACACACTTTTGAAAATGTTGCGTAAAATAGTCATGCATTATCCTTTTTCTCATATATGAAAATTTTTAGGTAAAAACCAAAAAGTATGCAAAGTCTAATTTATAAATTTCAGATATAAACGAGTGTTCCAACAACCCATGCAAGAACGGGGCCACCTGCGTCAATCTTCAGGGAAGTTATCGCTGCGATTGTAAATCTGGATACAATGGAAACAACTGTGAAAATGGTTAGGAGTTCTCCACAGGCTTTTTAGTACTTTTCATTCTGTTTATTCAAGATTGTGTTTCTTTTGTTACCTGGGCGCTTTGTAGGACGCCTGAGTGTGAAATTTGGAATCTTTTCAAATGCCGTTCATATGCCTGTAACTTAGCAAATTTTACGCGCATATGAAATTTCGTGCAGCCGGAATACTAGTAACAACCGCACGAAGACTGGACTCAGACTTTCATGCTAAAAGTGCCTAAGTACACGCAAAACGGTTTGTTTTTCTATCGTTTTTGCCATTTTAGTGGCCGTGATCCATGTCCAATCAAAATGGTAATGTTTTAATATTACTAAATAGAGCCATAGCGAGGGAAATTTGGATTTATAACATTTCAGATATAAACGAGTGTTCGAACAGTCCGTGTAAGAACGGGGCCACCTGCGTCAATCTTCAGGGAAGTTATCGCTGTGATTGTACATCTGGATTCAATGGAAACAACTGTGAAAATGGTTAGAAATTCCTTGCAGTTTTTTAGTTACTTCTCAGTCTCTTTGTAAGCTGGGCGTTCCACATAAAGCCTGATTTTTAAAATTGGTATCATTTCAAAATATGCTAGTCACATACTTATTACTTGAAAAATTTCACACACTTTTGAAAATGTTGCGTAAAATAGTCATGCATTATCCTTTTTCTCATATATGAAAATTTTTAGGTAAAAACCAAAAAGTATGCAAAGTCTAATTTATAAATTTCAGATATAAACGAGTGTTCCAACAACCCATGCAAGAACGGGGCCACCTGCGTCAATCTTCAGGGAAGTTATCGCTGCGATTGTAAATCTGGATACAATGGAAACAACTGTGAAAATGGTTAGGAGTTCCCCACAGGCTTTTAGTACTTTTCATTCTGTTTATTCAAGAATGTGTTTCTTTTGTTACCTGGGCGCTTCGTAGGACGCCTGAGTGTGAAATTTGGAATCTTTTCAAATGCCGTTCATATGCCTGTAACTTAGCAAATTTTACGCGCATATGAAATTTCGTGTAGCCGGAATACTTGTAACAACCGCACGAAGACTGGACTCAGACTTTCACGCTAAAAGTGCCTAAGTACACGCAAAACGGTTTGTTTTTCTATCTTTTTTTTTCCATTTTAGTGGCCGTGATCCATTTGCAATCAAAATGGTAATATCTTAACATTAGGAAATAAAACCATAGCGAGAGAAATTTGGATTTATACATTTCAGATATTAACGAGTGCTCGAACAACCCGTGCAAGAACGGGGCCACCTGCGTCAATCTTCAGGGAAGTTATCGCTGTGATTGTAAATCTGGATTCAGTGGGAACAACTGTGAAAATGGTATATTCTCTTAGAAATGTTATCATTTGGTAATGGACATTAGGTCGGTAATGGTGAATCACTTACTGTATACTCACATCATTCCTAAGATCTTACCAATAACCCCTTTACAAATGACAACACAGTTTTATCATGATCTTTTTTTTTACCTCAAGGCATGACAAAAAAACAAACTTAAAGCATAGGAAGTGATCGTCTAAAAATTATGAAATTTGATGGCAACACTTATCCGTCTAGTATGTTGGTACACCAATTCACTAATTTTTAACACTGTGAGCTCAAAACATGATGGAAAATTGCATCAACCACGAAAACATTATAATGAGTATTGAGAGAGTTTCAATCCTTGTTTTGCAGATGTCAACGAATGCACAAATAACCCCTGCAAAAATGGAGCTACTTGTGTCAATCTTTCAGGAGGTCATCGCTGTGACTGCGCAAAAGGTTATTCAGGGAGTTCTTGCGAAACAGGTGAACATAACACACTATGAAAATGAAAATGGAACGTTTAATTACACCGATTGAAAAGCAATGTACAACCCTTTATATAATTTTCATCCAATTGTGTTCCCATGGTTTTCTCAGCAACCAATATGGGGTTGGAGTGAGATAAACATTTTGATATCCATTGGTTTGGAAACTCTTAGGGAATTTTGAGGACTTTTTAAGTGAAAAAGTGTATTTTGCCGCTTTTTGGGGCCATAATACCTTGCTTTGGAGCTAGAGGCTCTGTGCGCGGTATACGGCTTTGTAGACACAAAATGTGTCTCCTGCGGCTCGGCTGCCCATTGCTTTGGCGCAAACAAAACCTCTGTTAAAGCTACCATGATACAACTTTTTTTTTTTAATATCTAAAGCAAAACTTTCAAAAGATAAATCGGTTGTGTGATCAGCGGATTATTTAACGGACTGAACCAGCTTTAACTTAGTGCATATTTTCTACATGACTCTATAGCTTTTTCATGATTGTACACGTGGATGATTTTGACGTTCGCATCAAACCCTCTTTCAGGAGACAATTTGTTTTAAACTCATTTTAAATATGAGGCCATGTTGTGGATTTATAGATATCAACGAATGTGTTCCGGATCCTTGTTTGAACGGTGGCACCTGTGTTGATCTTGTTAATGGCTTCCGTTGTGATTGCGCGACCGGATGGCTTGGTAATACCTGCAATGGTGAGTCCTCCTTTAACCATGGATCATTTTCACAAGATATCTCGACCGGAAACCATGTTGGTGAAATAAGTTAATCCAGGGAGATTTGAACGCTTTGCTTATGTAAAAAACTTTTTTTTGCCTCAGTATTCATAACGTACTCACTACTGATTGCGAACATTCTATAGATCGTCTTTTCATCACGTCGTGACAGAAATAGTGAATGGTTGCCTTTTTTTGGTTTTTTTGTTTTTGTTTTGTAAAACAGGACAAACCACAAAATGCTATGTAGACCTCTCTTTCTTTAAAAACCAGATGTCGTAGGTGTACCTCTTAGTAAATTTCTAATTTCCAAAATGGACGGGATTTTACAATTTGAGATGTTTATCACTGTTATCATATGGCGAGTATGACTCACTCCGCAGTAATACTATTTTAAAAAGTTGGTCTGGCTGCCTTTCATTCACATTTTTGAATGGACTGTATAGTACACGGGTAAAATTCAAAACAGCAACAGCAGCATCACTGAAACAAGAACTGCTTTATGAAATTTAGCGAACCAACCAGAGCAAAGAGCCAATTTGAATCTCTCTGACTAGTAGTTGCCAGTAGGTGTGAGAGCACTTCTTAAGATCTAATATTCCATTTATGGCTTCTGTTTATTTCTAGAACCAGAGCTGGATGAGTGCGAAGAATGAGTTGAGGAGAAACAAAGATGGGTTGATCTCAACCAAAATGTAAGGACTGACAGGCAGAAACAATTTGAACTGTATTACATAGTCAGAAAAATAAAGTTGCATTCTGGAATGTTGTATTGTCATGCCAACCTTTAACATAACAGATATCGATAAACTTGTTTTTGTTGTTGTTTTTTTTTAAACATTGTTTCAGGAATTTTATCGCGGAAAAAAGAGAACTCCGAGCCTGACCTTTAAAAGTGGTTTTTATTGTCTTATTCGGCCTCACCTGGAGAGTGAATATGGAAAGGTGGCTCTTCAGCAAAAAAAGTACAAGATGAACGCGTCGGTCCCAATTTTCCGTGTATTCTTTCATCTTTGATATTTTATTTTTCCCTCCTCCTACCGTTCACGAAAGCTCGTGGGATAGACGTAGAATCTAATTTCGGCTGGAGACCCAGAGTTCCTATGTCGAGGAATCGACTCAGGATTCTTGTCATGGCACAGTATTAACCAATGAAATCACTACATTTCAGCTCGTTTAGCACCTGACTAAACATTGAATTTCCCACGTTTTCTTCTTTGCACTTGGCATTCAAAACAGCACGTTTTATCATATATTAATGATACGTTACCAAGTGGAAGAAATTCAAGTCAGAAGGATCGGACCAATTGAGATTACTTAAACGAATTTTTGTTTTGTTTTGTTAAGTTTTATGTTTCAGTTTTTTTGTTTCTGTTTTTAATTTTGTATATAAACCACGTATAAGCAACAATTCCTCGATTTGTTCTGACGAAGGGTTAACTAGATTTCTCAAATTCAGTTGATAAAACCAAACAAATCCCTTTGCTCTTTACCGAGTGCTAAAAAGAGGAATGACTTCAGAATGAGATATCAAATAAATGTTTGTATATCTGGTGTCACTGCGTAAAGTGTCATTAAAACCGTGAGAATATGTGGTGTTGGAGTTTAAATTCTGTTTGAACTGCATGAAACGTTTTGTATTCAGGGCTTCTCATCAATATGTACGAAACCTTGAACAACGCAATGAAAGGATCAGCTATAATATTCTTTCTTCTTCCTTCTTTATAATTGGGATTACAAAGGACGTTGGCGTCAGTAACATTTGATTTAAAACTATATTACAATATTATTTGCACCAATCGTATTTCATTTTCCGCAAAAATGGTACGTTTTCTTGATTTTTTTTTGTAGCGAAATTCTGTAGTATAGTAGTATGTCCAAAAAAAAAAAAAAGAATAGAAGGCTTTCTTTGTTTTTTTCAAAACTTTTGCTATTGCTATTTAAATGCCTTAATTAGACAAAAGTGTAACGTTATTATGATTTTAGTTTTTTGTTTTATTGAAAGTTCAGTACAGAAAACATGATTAGCTAATGTGTGACTGAGAGAGACAGGAAGGTGACAAAATAGTAGAAGAAATAAAGATACATCCAAAAGTGTCAGAAAATATGTATTACAAATTATTCTTGACTAACAAATGAGCTAAAGTATATTTTGCGGTGTTCTCAACACGGCATTTCTATTTTGTTCAAATATATATTCATCTCTACAAGAATTCACGAGAAAATAATTGGATAGACTTGAACATACCCAGTTAGACAAACACAATTCATTTTGAGTCTTTCAAACTCGTGGAAATTTCTTCTTCAAAATTTGTCATTGATTTGAATTAGCTCAAGGTACGAAGTGAATTTTGATAATTTAACAAATATTGAAACAGCGGGGCGGCGAAGCTTTCAGGTTGTACTGTTCTAATTAACAGGTGAGAGGAAACCAACTTTCGGATAAAGCTTATCACTTTAAGGAATAGGAAAAAAATAAGGTAAAAATACTCTGAGATTAGCATTGATGTAGGCAGTCAGCCTCAAGCTTTACATTTTTTGGTCAAGGCAAAGGTTTGATTTTCACTAATTTGACTGCTTACTCGGCCTTTCATTATCATGCGCCAAATTGATTGTCTGCGAAATTGAAATATATTTTTCCAAAAGCGAAAGGAAAGGTAGGCTAGAGTAGATTTTCATTTTGTCACCTATCTCATTCTAGGATTCGTACTTTGCTTGTTAAGAAACGTGACTTACAATCACTTTGCTAAAAGTTAATTAATTAGCTTCTAACGCGCTTATGTTGATTCAACTGCCCATTGCGCACATAATACAAAAGGCAATATCCATGACAAAACATACAATAACAAATTATGGAATCGTGATCATACGATTAATTCTAAACAGTATTTTGAAAGGTCGCAAACCATCGTTCGTTCCATAAATCCAGAAGAAGAGGAACCCACAAAGTAAGTCACATTATTAATTTTAACCCATAGTAGTCCAAACTTACTTCGGACAATTTAAGTCAATGCTTTTTTCGATCCTCAAATATAAGCTAATAACTTAAAAGAAAATTGAAAATCGCGTGAGTTATTAAGAAAAACATGATATCATAAAAAACGATAACTAAATCATGAGGTTAGTTAGATCTCCGTTTGGCGTAAATTCAATGTTGAACTTTTTGCGGTAATCAGCTTCACCGGGAAATCCTATCTTAATTGGCTCGCGTTTGTATGTTGAGTTTTTCGAAAGAAGATTAACGACTTTGACAATTTCGATCCCTTCACGTACATAAGGCGGTCAGAAACTCTCCCCAAATGGAAAAGCTAAAATCTCGGCTTCGAAAAGTACCTCTTCCAATGAATTTTGTGATTATTGTGTGTTAAGTGGTGCGAGTTCACGAAAGAGGAATGCCTGTTTTCAGGTGCTGATTCGATTATACATTTATTTTTGAAGAATTTCTCAAAACAAAGGAATCGAAGGTATCTTTGAAAGAGATTATAGTTTAGCCACTGAAAAGAGTTATTAATGTTCTCCTTCCGTAACCATCCACCGTCATGCTCGATTCTTGCGTATACCTCTGGTGTTATCCGAAAATATTCAAATGTTACGAACTCTTACCTTGAAAGTGATTCTTTGGGTGTTGTTAAACAATGACTGATTGATAATCCGATTTTTGCGCGTTTTTCTTTTTTTTTTGTTTTGTTTTTGTTTTCTTTCTTGTCCCATGTATAATTGTTCTTAGTATGAGATACAATAAATATATGAAGTTCATATATTTTGAACTGCGGTATTAGATACGTATGATGCACGATCCTCGCAGTAGATAGCGCTATTTATGCAATAGCGAAAATCAGACCTGAAAAAAATCAGGCCTGTACGGGACTCGAACCACTGACCTCTGCGATACTAGCGCAGAGGCCTGTATCAGGCCGTACAGGCCTGATTTTTTTCAGGTCTGATTTTCGCTATTGCATAAATAGCGCTATCTACTGCGAGGATCGTGCATCATAAGTTCTTAGTATGTTCCCTAATCATTGTCTGTCGAGGTTTGGTGAAACAAGTTTTATCATGAAAACGGTATCTGACGTCAGGAGGTCGATACTTTCTGAATGAAAGCTGTTCGGGTTGCAATTAGCTTTGGAGAAATTAATTCCTTTATGTTAATAGTCCACCCACTTGAAAAGTGGAAGGTTGGCCCTATGTCTTTAAGAAAGTCATCCATGATGTAACTGGTATGTCTGATCTTGTATGGCTCAGGAAAGTTCTGATATTTTCGACTGTCTCCGCAGGTACGGTAGTAAGTCAACTTTAAAGTCAAGATGAAGGTTTTCTTGTATTGCTTGGTCTCTTTGATGATGACCGACTTGTGCTGGAGCCAGTGTAGAACAGCAAACTGGTGGGGCTCGTTTGACAAACAGGGATGGTCCAAGTGTGGATCTACTATTGAATATCTGAAAGGATTTTATAGAAATAACAAAAACAAAAACGACCCGATTTATTTGCTCGAAGAAGGAAGATGCTGTAGGGCACCTCCACCAAATCAAAACCGAGCGTCTACTTGTAAAAAGGCAAACTGGTGGGGTTCATTGGACAAGTGAGTATCTTCTTGCATAGAATTCTTTGTCAACACCACTTCCGGCAACTGCTGGTTCATTTCTCGCCCACCGTCTGATAAACACTGTTTAACATCGGTGATCGCTATTAAGATAACGAGAGGAGTGATGTAAAGAAGTTAGCATGAAGAATTGCATTTTTTTATTCACTTTTGCCGTCATTGTGGTAGCGTTAATTCTTGGGAAGGACAATGTTAGTTTTAATGCAAGTTCTTCTGATGGATGCAGGTATATTGAGAAGAATAGTTTAATTTGTAAGTGTTAATCAGGAGCAGGAGACGTTGGTCTCACAAAGTTCATTCCAGGGTTACTGAATTATTCTACTCTTATGAATGCACATATTGGAAATGAGATAATTCTTCATTTTATTTAGAGATTAAAGTTTTTCTTAAAAAGAAAGCAAACTTTTATGTATCTTCATCTTCAGGAATAATCGATGGTCCGTTTGTCCAACTGGGTATTTTTTGCAAGGGCTGTACCGCAGCAAAAACCACAACCTTCACAACATAGAGGAGGGCCAATGCTGTAAGCCCAACAACCTACCAAGTAGCTACATGCGCTGTTATGACCATGACGTCTCCTCTTCATTTGACAACAAAGGTTGGAGTGAGTGCGATAGCGACCATTACTTGACGGGCGTTTACAGAGGAGGCTGCGATAAGTTGTATTGTATCGAAAAATTCAAATGCTGCATGATGCACGATGGCTGCAAGATGGTAAATTGGTGGAAAGCTTTTGACAAAAAGGGCTGGGTCCAATGTGATTCAACAAAACATTACATCACTGGACTATATCGGAATAATAATTGGGGAAAAAACGATAAGATCTTCTTAATAGAGGAAGCAAAGTGCTGCCCAGCTCCTGCTCCGTTTCAAAACACGGGATCGACTTGCAGAGATGCAAACTGGTGGGGTGTTCTCGATAAGTAAGTAATCCCCAAAGTATATATATCAATCAATAAATTCAATATTACCAGTAATTAAAATTTCAGCATCATCAAAATAGATATCTTTATTCGCAATAACACAAATATGGATCCAATGTAGAGGAATAACTTTCCTTCTATTTTCCTTTCCCAAGAACGAACTCGTGGGCTGTGTGTCCTGCTGGTTATTTCGTGAGAGGTCTTTACCGAAATAACGATGCTTGGTTGCATCACCTCGAGATGGGAAAATGCTGTAAACCAAATGGTTTTCCAGATAGATATGAACACTGCTACAATGAGAATGTCGGAAGATCGTTTGACATAAGAGGCCTCAGCAAGTGTCAGAGAGAAGGTTACTATTTGGCCGGAATTTTCAGAGGAGGATGTGACTATTTGCACTGTATCGAATATTTCAAGTGCTGCAAGATGAATGTGGGTGAGTAAATAGCCCTTGTGAACAACTAATTCTTGTTTATCAGCTTATCAGCCAAAAATGTACACTGTGCAGTGTATCTTTCCTAATGCAAAAATACGAAAGCCTGGAAACAGAGAAAAAAAAAATTGCGCGATATAGTAACAACCTAAAC
This sequence comes from Stylophora pistillata, assembly GCF_964205215.1. Lineage (NCBI taxonomy): Eukaryota > Metazoa > Cnidaria > Anthozoa > Scleractinia > Pocilloporidae > Stylophora > Stylophora pistillata. Next base: position 4,312,892 of record NC_142522.1, on the reverse strand, counting down.
AACAACAACCAGACACCTCATCACTTAAACATTGTTTGCTTTTGCTTCCACGTATACGGGTAGATGAGTGCAGAATCAAGAATCCTTGTCAAAACGGTGCAAAGTGTTCCGATCAACCGGGAACGTACAAGTGTACCTGTAAATCTGGATTTACAGGGAAGAACTGCGAGGATGGTAAGTGAATTTGCCATATGACTAGCAGTTACTTCGATACATAATAGTACGGTATTCAATTTAAGTATCTCAAAAACTCCAAAGGTCCAGTTAGGTCAGTGGATGGTGACATAAAGATCGTATACGAAATAATCTATCTAAATGGTAAAAGTAGCTTAGGCTTGTATATTATTTTAAAGAGTTCTAAGCGAAATTAGTAGTTGATTAAAGGGCCATCTCTGGGAATTCTTTTGACTCGATAACACAGTAGTGAGACAGAGTCCCATCCCCTTAAAAGATCCTTTTGGTTGCACATTTATTCGTCAAAAACATTTTTTTCTGAACGAAAAAAAAATTGACCGAACGAAACATTACCGTGCAGACATAAATGAATGCTCGAAAAGTCCATGCAAAAACGGAGCTAAATGTGTAAATCTTAAAGGAAGTTATCGCTGTGAATGCAAATCTGGATACACTGGAAAGAACTGCAAAACAGGTGAGAATATATACTTGTATGTAACCACATACATTGGCTGTGGGTCGGCTATTCCGTAACAAATTAAATTTTTTTTTTGTCTTTTTACCTTATATATTAATAATTTATCGATAGTTCAATGTATGACGAGGTGACCTCTAGAAACAAGTAGGCTTATGGAAAAATGGCGTTGTTTAAAATGGTTCTAGACACCTAAAATCTAATTGTTAAAAAAGTGTTGTTAACGAAATACGTTTCATTTTGCTTATAGATGTAAACGAGTGCGCAAATAATCCTTGCAAGAACGGAGGGAAATGTGTCAATCTTAAGGGAAGTTATCGCTGTGACTGTCAATCTGGTTACATTGGAAATCTCTGCGAATCAGGTATGAAAACTAAATAAGTCACATATCTATACAAGTTTCCAAATACAAATCCAGCTAAGGGTCAGCTAACATTACAGACCAACAACCCACTTGAGTTTATGCGAAATTTTGATGATGATACATGACCACAATGCAAAAACAATAACGATGACGATTAATACAATATGATGAACAATATGATAAAAAAACCTCGAAGAATCCTACTGTGATGAAAAAATGTTGATTTTTAAGGAGAAAAATATTTCAGAGTCATATTATCGCACATAAAAACGAGTGCAGCACTAATCCCGGCAAAAATGGAGCCAAATGAATTAATCAATCTCCAGGGACGTTACCGCTGTGATTGCAAATCTGGATACACTGAAAACCACTGTGTATCGAGTATAAAGGAAGTTTTACAATGCATGTTCTTGCTGCACTCATCTCGGAGAGGTAGGTGGATTAAAAAATGGTATCCAATCTCTGAATCTCATGTTATCACAAATAAAAACGAGTGCAATACCAGCTCATGCAAAAGTGGAGCCACCTGTGTCAATCTCAAGGGAAGTTACCGTCGTGATTGCAAATCTGGATACACTGGAAACCACAGTGAATCAGGTATAAAAAAATTACAATGCGTGTCCTTGCTGCACTCATTCTGAAGGGGTAGTTGGATTAAAAATACAGTGTATTCTTTCTCTCACGTTACTTGAAAATAGCGAAAACTTCAAGAATAAAGAAGAATTTTCTCTCACATGGTGGTCTGAGTGTGTGTAAGTTTTAAGAGTAATAAATCTCACTTCCATTCTTTCTTGTGATCTTATCTTACAGATGTTAATGAATGCAGTAACAGTCCATGCAAAAACGGGGGTACATGTGTTAATCTCCAGGGAGGTCATCGTTGTGATTGTAAAACTGGATACACGGGAAGCAGCTGTGAATCAGGTAAATTAGGAAAATTAATTTTTTTGCTATAATCTTCCTCCTTGTTCATGCTAGTGGATGGAAATAAAGTTTAATTTAAAATGGTTGTGTGGCGGTTGACGCCTGTCAAGATTTGATGTTTCACTCTGATTTTTTGAACAGATATAAACGAGTGCTCCAACAGTCCATGTAAGAACGGCGCCAACTGTGTCAACCTCCAAGGAAGCTATCGGTGTGATTGTGCTTCTGGATATTTTGGAAACAACTGTGAGACAGGTATGGATTGGTGTCAATCTTCAAATTTAAATAATTCACTAAATATATGTTAATATGATGGTTTAGGGTTGCTTTTTCTTTGTTGGTCTCAGTGGAGACGTTTGGAATTTTGTTCAGCCGGTGAATTGGCCGAAAGGAACCCTTCTTTCTCACAGGCGTTTGGAAAATAGCAGAAACGTAACTGATAAAAATCCGAAAGGGAATGTTTTTGTCCCACGGGGTGGGCTGAAACGTATGAAAAGGTTTTAAGAGTAACTTATTCCATACTCTTTCTTTTCTTGTATTTTCATTTTACAGATGTTAATGAGTGCAGTAACAATCCTTGCAAAAACGGGGCAACATGTGTAAATCTTCAAGGAAGTCATCGCTGTGATTGTAAAACTGGATATACGGGAAGCAGCTGTGAATCAGGTAAATTTGGAAACTGTCTTTTCACAAAATGTTCGTTCTTATTTGTGTCACTAAATTGACACAAGATTTCGTTCACAACATTTGTGCGGTATTTGTCGACTGTCAAGAATTGATGGTGTTTTCTAATTTCTGAACAGATGTAAACGAATGCTCCAACAATCCATGTAAGAACGGAGCCACCTGTGTCAACCTCCTGGGAAGCTATCGCTGTGATTGTCAAACTGGATATAGTGGAAACAACTGTGAAACGGGTGCGAAGCTGCCGTTTAACAGTCAGTTAGTTAGTTAACGTTACTATGTTACAGGTTTAAGAGGTTTATTTCTTAAGAAAGTGTGGTTCTGAGTCGTCAAAGCGAAAGTAAGTCTGTTTTGTTTTATGATTTTCCTGAATACACACTATACACTTTTTTTTTTAAAAAAGAAGTCATGCTAAAAAGTACAGAAGTTTATTCATTAAATTTGACTCAACGTTTTTGTATATATATTAATAATATACATGAAAACATACTCAGTTCTGATTGGTTACGATAAATGCAGTCTTCAGGTAATTCAGTGCAGAAGAGAGTTAATTCAGTGCAAAAGAGGGTTAATTCAGTGCAAAGAAAGTAACAAACCAGACATTCTGATTGGTCAACAATAAAAGAAACTCACAGAAATATCGAACTCACTGAACAATTCCTTGAACTGTTTGGCCGGACCTTGAACTTTTTTGCACCTTAAAGATGTGAAAATTTCGTTTGATCTTATTGTTCTGGTCGTACGCGGTTGTTTTGACCGAACGCACAATGTCACTTGCTGGGTTTGAATAAATTATTTTTGCACGTGATGCGCGCACATTTCTTCTGCATAATTATGATAAGCTACCTCGTATTTTTTCATGTATGATTAATACATAATCACATGGTTTTTCACTTGTAATTTGTAATAAATAAACCCTTGTGAATTTTTTTCAAAGACCACAAACTGCACTCGCCCTATGGGCTCATGCAATTTTGTTAGTCTTTGAAAATATTTACTCTTACTTACTTATTCCAAATTGCATTCGAAATCATGTGATTACCTACACACACACACACACACACACACACACACACACACACATATATATATATATTAATTGCAAAGAAGGCCTTATGAAATAAAAATAATGACGTAAAAGGATAGGAAGTATTGTGAAGTAAATGAATAACACTAAATCATTAGCAAATAAAGACTCCTCGACTGTGTTCTGTTCTGTTAAACAGCCCGCAGGAAGCGGCTGGAGCTTAACGATTTTTAAATTAAACGCACCATACCTTCTATTATTTTCAGATGTTGATGAATGCTCGAACAGTCCATGCCTAAATGGAGCTACCTGTACCAACCTTCAGGGAAGCTATCGCTGCGACTGCCAGACTGGCTACAATGGAAACCATTGCGAAACAAGTAAGGCCCAGTTCAGACCTCGAACTTTTCATGCGCCCAACTCAGTTCGAATTTGGACCGACCCAAATTAACAAAATTACGCCTGCTGAGTCAGACGCCGTTCTTTTCGGCCGTTTCAAATTCAGTTCCAATGAAACCAGTCAAACTGCTTGCAAAATACGCTATAACAATTTATGCACAAGGATCGACACATGAAAAGTACGGCGTCTGAATTAAAGCCGTTCCAAAGGCGTTCTAAAGGCGAAATTCTCGGCCAAGCCAGGCGGGAAGAACGGGTGAGCCGTTCCAAATTGAAATATCCGTCCCAAATTGATTCAGACGCCGATCTTTTCAGGGAATTAGGTTCCGCTCATGTAAAGATCGGCGTCTGAACCGGGCCTAAGAAAAATCAGTTTGAAAGATAACACAGCAAGTTCAAGCATTATGTTCGTAGATTGATGTGCTTAAATTGAAGGGAAGTGGATCTTAGTAATAAAGGAATATGTAGTGTGAAACTGCAATTATACGAAGTCTGTGGTCTACGGCTCCGAAATTAACAATTCCGCGTCTTTCGTGTAAATGCAATTCACTTTAATCTTGATCAGCTGACGTTGGTTGAAACTAGAGAACATAACAAACGGTTCCAATACTTACATTGCTACGGCCACAGAAACATTACTAAATTGCGCTTAGCGAAAACGAGAAAACAGACATGACTTGATATTAATTGTGCAGGCAGCACAAAGCGACAACAACGAGGCGACAACGAAATGACAAAGAAAAGCGCTAATGAAACAAGTATAATTACAGAGTGAATAGACTAAATAAATGAACTCCAAACACACAAAAAGGAAACGAAAAAGCAACAAGAAAAAATGTCGCACTTGGAACTTATGTAGTGAATACCCTTCAAACATAGGTTGCATTACATGGATTAAAATGTGTTTTTGCTGCACTCCATTGTACTTACTATAACTTGTGTTTCTTGACATCAATAAAGCTGAACAGTAAAGCTTCAGAGACTATTTCCTCTTCTCCCCTTTCTATTCCACCATTATCGACAGAATACTCACTTCTATCCTTTGTAAAAATAAAATTTCCAGACATCAACGAGTGTACACCGGCACCATGCCAAAATGGAGGTACGTGCGTGGATCTCGTTGGAAGCTACCGCTGTGATTGCCCAGCGGAGTTCGATGGAGCAAACTGTGAGAGCGCAATAGGTACTGGTTACCTTTATTAACTGGTTATCGTGGATTCATCGCTGATTAACCTGCTTCCCTATTAACCCATAGACCTTTTATTTGGTAGAAACAGAGCAATTTAATGTAGTCGCGTCTGCAGCCGAAAATTTTTCTCTTTAAAATGGGGAAAGTACAAGACGCTAAGCTAGTCAACAACAACAACAAAAAAAAAGTCACGAGAAAAAATGTTTATTTTTCTCGATTATTTATGGTGATTAATTACGTTTTATGTTGGTCTTTTTGCTTATCGTTTTACGTTACCACTACGAGAGAACGTATAAAAAGATCTCCTTTCAAAAACTTCTTTTAGAAAACCAGATAGATGAGTGCGAAATGTAAAGTGGATATTCTCAGCGAAAGGCATACACAGGTAAACCTCTAATTACGATATGCGAAAGAGTTTTGGAGCCACCTTCTGTACTACTACTACTTTGACCTCCCTAGAATGACTAACATCCTATTTCTCCTTACACTATCAACCCCAGCTGAATCAAACGTTAAGATCACGAGAATAAAGGAAATGATCACCAACCAAAGAGGCTCTTGATTGGCACACAAATTCTCCTCGTTAGCAGCTTGGGAAATGCATGGACAGAGAAGAGTATGGGGATACTGTTCATATACGGATGTTAGGGTTTTTGAGATTAATATGAGGTGTTTCTGAACGTTTTTTCTTCCCTCTCTATCAGAGAAAGCTGTATTTCATTCGCGAACCATAGTTCAATATATAATTGCAATAACATGTCGACGATGACGTTGGTGATGATAAGGATAAATGCGCTCATCTTCAAGCTATTTGAAATGATCTCTTGGTATTTTTTTTCTATTTTCCTCTCATATTTTTTTTCATTTTATCTTCTCCAGGAATGATCTTAGACTTAGGTGGAGGATATAGCGCAAGTGATCTCTTTTTCAGCACTATCAAAAACTTGTATCATGTCAACAATAAAGTGGCTTTTGAAATCAGATCTTGTGTTGCTATTTTTTCCCATGCTGTCATCTGATAAGCTATAGGCAGCTATTTCTTACTCTCACTGCTTCATTTCTAACCGGAAATATCAGCCACCATCGTTGAAGTTTTAACTACGAGAATTTCATTAATATCACTTAAAGGGGGAAGTTTCTTGTTTCTTTTCCAGTTTTATAAGGGTGCAATATAGAGCGTGTTATCTACAAAGCTTTACAAAATAGCTGAATTGCACACCCATCTTGATCGGTTTTCACTTACAATCCACTGAAGGACAGAAGCACAGATGGCGTCAATACTAACACCGGAATTCGTTGTTTTATCAGATAAATCAAATAGATTCGTCCGTTTGGAAATAAATCACAGAAGAAGTGAAAGTGTGATAAGGACTGAGTTGGGAGTTGTCATAATTTTCACTGAGATTATAAATAACGAAGCAGTGTTTCTAGAAGATATTATCGTTAACGAAGTGATTCCTGGGTACGCACAACCAGAAATTGAAATGTAGTGTTACAGTCCTTTGCCCCAACATCTCTTTGAATTCCTGTAATCCTTGATATCGAAACATATCACTGCAGATTAGCTTTTAAAGTACATAGGTGATGCAGCTTAGTTAAAATAAGAGCCTCAAGTCTGCCTTGGTATGTTTTTCATTCAGTTTTGGGGATGCAAAATTAAAACAAACGTTTGAACCTTGGAGGCAAAGGCGCTCCACCTTAACACAGCTTAGCTCATTAAATAAACCCGAGTACAGAGACAAATTAAATAATAATTCGTGTTTAATATCCCTCATTTTAAGAAGAACAGGATCAGGAGCGTAATCAAGGCTTTGCCTCTGCGAGGGATCTCCCAAGCTTAAAATTCGCGATATCTCAACACGATTAAAATGCTTCCATTCTCATAAATGCATTTTCCCTTGCTTTAAGTTTTTGAAAGGAGCCAAGACAACGTCTTACTTTTGCAAATAATTTTGGTAGCTTAGAAATTACTAATATGCTCAAAGGATCCCTTTCTGTTAGAAATCAAGATAACATTGATAGTAGTGAGTAAGTTTAGTTATTAATTTCATTATTTTTCCACATAGTTATTCACCTGTATTAGTTTGAAGGTTAGAGGCTTAATTACTGTAGCTTAAGTAATTAATTTTCTCACCTGTATTAGCTCGTAGTTTTAGTTTAAAGCTTCCATTTATAATTTAAATGACCACTCTCGACGTATTTATAAGAGTCACGTAACTATTACAATCGACAGATTTGATCATTCTAACTGATTTCTCCTCTTAACTTTGGTGATTGAAAGAGCTGAGCCAGCTTTTGAACTTTGAGAGAGATCTTGCCAGTTAAGAAATCATGATGCCTCAGCAAGCTTCAGATTCTCTCATTTCCCAACGGTAAATCATAAAACTATGTCAATGGCAATTTAATTTTCAGCTATTTATTCACCTGACTTAGTTCGTGAACTATACATGTGTTGTTTAAATAGAAATTGTAAATTTTCCTTTCTGGTCTGAAATAAGCAAATTAAAAATCTACACTTCGTGCAAAACGTCGTGGGAGCCAAACTTGAAAGGTATGTTTGTCTTGGACGAGTTCGCGAGATTAGAGGTATACAGCCTTCCTTATGATATCAATGTATTCGCAGCCACCGTAGGGGATACCCATAACTTTTTCCTCGATGTTGGCCGTTACATTTTATAGATAATTTTTTCAAAGGTTTTTTGATATGGGGCCAATTTTCCATGGGCTCCATTGAATTTTTTCAGTTTATTATTTGGATTGAAGTGCTCATGAAGTAATCTAAGGCTGCGAAAAGACAAAAACGAAGTTCAGTCATTTATCGAAACTTTCTGACTCACTTTCGTTCTTCATTATCCCTGGAATGTTTTGGCGAAATTCACGAAAATCGGTCAAATCTATATACATACCCTATAAATTCGCTCAATGTGGATGTATTCCTCTCAAAATCAAATGCGAGATTTTAGCTCCTAAAGGCTTGTAAACAACTAGCGCCACACCAGAAGATTATCCCACCTCCTGAAACCCCTAACCAACGGGGAAGACAGGACCTCCGATCCTGGCGTCAATGATGAAGGATCAAGATTTTCCCGGGGAATGTATCGCGTAGCAGTCAGGTTTTATTATCTCGCTCTGTTGAACGTTAAGTAATGGGCAAAGTTGGCAAAGAGAAAACCCGCGGAAAAAAAGGTAAAGCTGGAGAAACTGTTGAAAAGCAAAGCAGCGAATCGACAGACAGCTTAAGGAATACCTTTGTCGCTGAAATTAGTTTAGGAGGGGTAGGTTTATTCGTGATTTCGAGGCGATTGCCCATGTTTTTGTATCAGGGCCGGTACTTGCTTATTGAAAGGAAACTTCGATTTTAACCTTATGTACGACAAATGTAGATTTGGTGGCGGCTTCTTTGTTTGCAATTTGGATGCCAGGGTGGGGAGGAGTACCAAGACTGTTTTTTTCCTGACAAAATGGCGCCATTTCGCCCTTCTTTGGGCCATTTTTTTTCTTTGCCCAAGGACTCCTCTCTAATTTTGATTTATGTTTTTTTATTCAGGAGAAAAGACTTTCCACTAGCAGAGAACTTCCACGCGTGAATTTTGTCAAGTGCGCGATGTAAATAAAATATGCAAATGTCATGAAATTGTGGCTGATATTCACTTAGGGGTTCGGCCATTTACGAGATTATGACACCTTCTTGATTTATTGACTTTTCTTTGAAAATACGTCTTCCTAAACAAGTCGGACGCTTATTGAGATTTTAAAATTTTTCTTTTTGTTATAAACGTTAGGTAAAATGTCTAACTTCAATCTAGCCTAATAAAATAAAAAACGGTTTCTTCCGCCTCTGAAGGTGGGAAGTAACCTTAGTCACTATTTCGCAAACAAGTTGAACTCTAATACTCTTTCTGAATAGCATGTTTTATTATGACGCAGTTCATTGAACTTCAGCATGCCAGGAAAAGAAAGTTTCACAAGGCGCACAGCGTAACCTATGAAACTACACATCGTTGCACTTATAAAAAATATAAAAACCTATTTGCTAGCATGGAAAATTATTTAAGAAACAACTAATACTAATATACCATCGCTAATTTACAATCTATTATTAATATACATAACAACTAAGTCACGTTCTGTGAATAAGATTACTGTAAAACTTATAAACTAAATTCTCTACATAAGTCGATTAATCTTCTAATATACGGAACTCAATATTTAAATTTCCTTCAATGTTTAAAACTATCCTTCAAATTAACATTCATAAGTAGGAATAAACCTCATGCTTATATAATGTTCTTATAATGTTCAAGCTTTCAAAAGTTTCTTTTTTAGTGTTACTGTTCATGTTATGATCTTAAAAGTCCTCGCAATGTTCAACGTACTTGACACTACAGACTTCTGCATGTTTCGTAGCACATCTTTTGTCTTTTTTTCCCAACAACTTCCGTAATCCCTCTTCCATAGTCCTTGACCAACCCCCAACCACGTCCATGATAATATTGTGCTGCTGGACTGTATATCCAGGGTAGTAATATCCAGGGTATCGTTCTTGTAACTCCCATCGTAGTGGACCATACTTTATTGACTTCTCTTCGTCTTTCTTTCCTCTGTTCTCAATCCATGGACAACTCAACATCAAGACTACTACTTCCTTACTTTTATGGTTCACTATCTTTGCATTGATTCTGTTAGCTTGCAGTTCCTGGTTCTCCCCATAAGTTGGTATGTCCCACAATGCTTGGACATCCTCCAAGACGTATTCTGGTTTATGCTTGATTGGCGAATACCATGCAAGAGGACTTTCGACCAGTTGTAGCTCTCGTAGCAACTCAAAATATAGTACTTTCGGCGCATTGTTGTGTCTCGCCAAATACTTGTTTAGGGCAAGGGCTGAACATCCCCATAATACGTGAGCTAAGTTTTCCGGTGCCTTATTGCTCATAGACAGGATATGTTACTTGACTGTGATGTCTTACTCTTCTTAATTTGGTATAACTTCGTTTGTGGAAGCTGTTCATACAGTTCATACATGCCGGCCACAACATACTTATAATTATTATTATGCAGTATACACGTTTGGATGCTAGTGAGCTAAGCAAGATAGGGCGAAAATTCGTAACCTATCTGCATGACAGGACTGTTAACTATAATAATATCTAATACTACTTAAATATAAATGATCAATATAAAACGATAAAAGTGTCAATTGGCCCAATACTAAGATAATTTCTTTTTTTTTTAAATGTTCATGATTTACTGTTCGGTTCTTAAAACATCCTTAACTTAGAATGTTTAGAATGTTATTATTATTATTATTATTATTATTATTATTATTATTATTATCATTATTATAATTTTTTTTATTTTTTTATTTTTACCGACGGCTAAGAACTCAGCCTACAAGTACTCCCAAAGGAGCAGTTATTACATATCACCTGGGGGAGTCCGAGAATGTCGGAAATCTACCTGACCCCCCATGAGGCTCTTTTATATTCTCATGACCTTCATTAAATTGCAGTTACTTTACTATAGTCCCCCATTATACTCTTTTGGCGGCGAGTGATCCTCCTCCTTTCCCCACCGGAATTAAGTGATTCTCCCCAAGAACACCCCCCTCCCCCAAAGCGGTCAATAATGACTGGTGCTTTATAGCTACTGGTACTCAGTTGTTAGACCTTGGTATGCTAACGGGGTCCGAAACTCCTTACCATGGAACTAAGAGCTGCGGATTTCTGATAAGTTAACGTCTTTTTCTGCACAGGAACGTTATACCCAGCACCCTCTACCCCCTACCCCCTCCCCCTTCCCTATCCTGTGCCAGCTTCCTTTGTTCGCAGTCAATGGCTAACCAGGTAAGTAATCTACATAAGTGGCGACTGATAGTATGGTTAAAAAATCAGTGACGTTGCAGCGGGATCCCTTTTTGATCAGTTTTTCCCAAGTGCTGGATTTTATTCCGTTTCATACCAATGAGCGTTCTTAAAATAAGTACGTTTTTACATTTAGGTACATCAACTGAGAGCACATCCTAAGCACAATGAAACTTCTTTACTCCTTGTTGATCATTCTTACTATATCTGACGCCTCCTGTAGCCAGACCTGTTCGAATGCAAATTGGTGGCACACATTTGACCGTGAGGGATGGTCTTATTGTGATTGCAAGAATCAATACATGACTGGTCTTTGGAGGAATGACGGTAAAGGTAAAGATGATGGAATCTATCTCATAGAGCATGCTAAGTGTTGTGTTGCCCCTTACGGCATGCACGATGTGCCAGCATCCTGCAAGACGGCCAATTGGTGGAGAGTTCTTGATGGGTAGGTTGGCAAAGAATTTTCAGATTCTTTCTTGGGTTAAAAAATTAAAACATTTTGGTCGCATTAGAGTTTTTAATTTCTACTTTCATTTTCTTTTTTGTTACGATAGTACTAACAAGTGGGCAACCTGTCCGGATGGATACTTCATGGGAGGTCTTTATAGGACAGGAAAAGACCCTTGGCTGCATAACATCGAAGAGGCTCGGTGCTGTAAGCCAGAAGGGTTGCCAGATAAATATGCAGACTGCTATGTTGAGAATGTTTGGGGTTCGTTTGATCACAAAGGACTTAGCGAGTGCAAGCGTGAGGGCTACTACATGGCTGGAATATTTAGAGGGAATTGTGACAAGCTCTACTGTCTTGAAGAGTTTAAATGTTGCCGAATGATGGGTAAATAAGGATTAATGATATCGTACAACACGATAATTAACGCTAAGGTCAAATTATTCCATTACAGCTCTACACTTGACTTCGTACTTTAGGAGGAGTTTAAAATAGTTCGTCTTCTCTCCTAGCTATCGAAGGCCCGCCCATTCAAGCTGATGAAACAAAAAGCAAAGAGTAATTCTCAAATACCAGGTAAATTTGATTGCTCCATTTTTTGTTTGCTTTAAGTTTTGATACTTTTGGTTGCTTTGGGAAATCAGTTTCTGGTAAAAAGAAAACCAGAGAAAAAAGTTATTTTGCACCCGAAGTGTGCTTTCGTGTTGCTCATAAAAAACATTAGGAGACTCTGAAATTGGTTGATGAGTCCGTGTCCCGATGTAGGTTTTCATGGCCTTAACATCTCGAAATCGTTTTCTGAATAAAAAAATACTAAGTAATTAAAGATGATAAATCAAATAAATAGGCGAACTCAGTTGTAAGATTATGAATATAACTTTATCCAGGTATCCTCTCTCCCCTCTAGATTCGGCGTGCGGTAGAGGCAAGCTGCTGAGTTAGATGGAAGTTGTAAATGCAAAAGTTTAAACCATACGTCTATTGTGTGGAAACAGTGTTACATCACATCAACAATAAACGCATTGTTACTTCAAATTTTCCTTTGAGAATGTTGTTTTATTACAGTTTTCCCTTCGTAGTAGCCTTCAATCGAAGTTAATCGTATCTTTTCAAACACAGAGCTCAAACATCTGCGCATGTGTAAACTTGTTACAACTTTTTTCACTCATTCCGGCTGACTCTCACTCCTGTCTATTGTTTTGTTTCAGTTCGTTCTTTTTCGTTTCTTTCTTTCTTTATTTTCATTTTCTGATATTTATAATATGATTGGGCGGAGAAACATTCAAGAAACACAGTGACTTTTATCTTCCTTTCCGCCCACCCCCCACTACCCCTCCAAAAGAAAAAAAAAACTCTTTAATTTCGCGTTCTTTGCATATCCCACTGAATTTATTTCGCCCACGCTCTGGACGAATTTTTAAAATAAAATACAAGGTTTATGAGCAGAATTTTTATAAAGAAATATCATTATTGAAGAAAAAATATCGAATAGTAGTCTTTAAGGTCTCTAATCTAATCATTCAAGCTAACCTCAGTAAACCGGGTTCTATTATATGACTTCAGATCATTTAATTTCATACATGCGTTCAAGACTCGCGATGTCTTCGACGTTTCTCTGATTCCGTCGTTTTCCTGTACTTTCTCTGCTTGAACCAATTCTGCATATTCCGGAGCCAAACTGCATTTCACACCGACAAGCCTCAGTTAGAGACAATTATACGTGTGGTGCAGTGGCAAACCATTTCTTCCCATTTCTTTATGAGAGCAGCATCAAGAGACCTTAGGTTATGAATGCCACCAAAAACAAACAAGCCGAAAAACGAAATGAAAAGGTAAGTGTCAATAATGATCATTAAAACACACACACACACACACACACACACACCTCAGAGTTAGGTTTCTGTTTCTTTGTCCATCACTTATTCATCTTTTCAAATTTTGATAACCTGTGACGAATTTTGTTCAGCTGAAAGCAACCTTTATATATTTTTTGGTAAAAACTCAATCACGTTCAGAGTGCGGAGTGCGGAGTGCGGAAGTGTTCCGAAAGATGGACAAGTCAGACAAGCACACATCGCAAGCATTGTAAGTTCGAAGTTGTTTTTACTTTTGCTCACTTCTAGTCTCTAAAACACTGACGTTTAGCGAAGTTCCATGCAACTTAGTGTAGAACGGGTGACTGCTGGAATATAGGCTGACTTGGTTTGAAAGAGAAAACTGTTTTTCTTTCGATTTTGTTCATTTTCTGTCGATTTCAGCTTAAGCTTACAGCTGAGTGAAATCACTTGACTTGGTTGTTGAGTTTGCCCCTCTTTCAGAGCTTTATGATGATAGGCAGTATTTCTCTCTTGAAATTTGCTCCTGAATAATGACAAAAACTTTGTTAGAACACATTAGCATTCATAGAACATTTTTTATTGTAAGGGCTTAAGATAAGGTAAACCAATTTTTCACCTTCTGGTGGGATGCTTTGAAATTACAGATGCACTCTTTAGCAAATCTAGGCGCCAGTATATGTAAGCTGATGGAAACTCTAGGATATTTTGAAGTCGTGAGGGAAGTTTTTCTCCTGATCTGAAAAAAAAAGTCGTAAAGCTAAAACAAATGTACGCATAATTGTTGACAATGTATCAGACTCAATGTCAAACCCAGCATTTCCATTTGTAACTTAGAAGAGACATTCTACTTTTGCATCTAAGCAGAGGAAAACTTTATGCTTATTTCAGTTTTACCCAATAGCTTTGGTTAAAAATTTAATCCTCATTTTGAAAAGAAGTCGTGCTGGTTAATGCCCAGATAGATGATGACATTCTTTATTTTTCCAGAAATTCCAGTGTCACAGGTTACTGTTCTTTTTTCCTACTCACAAGAGCACTTGATTTCTATTCTATTATTTTTATTAGGAAGTCAATGCAATGGACAAGAGAGCATGATATCCTTCTTTGCCGAGAATTCCTTGCGCTAGAAGTTTATAAACACAAAAAGGGAACCAACGAAGCAGGGCGACTGTGGGATGAAATTGCCAAAAATCTTGGAGGGTGCCAAACTGTCAGATTTAAATCTAATTTATCTCAGCGTGCCGTCAGGGAGAGATTTAACCTTGTTCAAGGCAGATTCAAAGAAAATGAAAAGACAGAATTGGCTGCATCTTTAATCTCTGTACCAGAACAAGATGAGCTTGATTTACTTCTTGAGGATATAACAGAGAGAGAAAGAGATGGTATTGCAAAAGCTAATGATAAGAAAGGTCAAGAGAAGGCCACAGCAGAGGATATTAGAAACCAAGCTTTGGAACGGATGGGGCAAACAAAGAAACGAAAATCTGAAGATGGCCAAGAGTCAAAGGAAAGAAAATCCAGGAGAAGCAGTAATGAGGCTCTCCAGTTTATGCAGGAGAAGGCCAAATCAGACATGGCTTTAAGAGAGGAAGAGCTTAAGATAAGGAAAAAAGAAGAAGAGACAAAAGCTGCTCAGTTCACAACAATGTTCACTCAGCAGCAATCCGTCTTGCAGGCAATGGCCCAACAGCAAGCTCAACAGCAAGCTCAACAGCAACAACATAATCAACACATGCAGATGTTAATGGCACAGCAAAGTCAGGCATTGATCTCTGTCTTAGAAAAACTCTTGCAAAAAGAGTGACTCAAAAGAGTTTGGGATTTTTTTTAAGAACAGTTCACTTTCACTGCATTTGAGTTTTATAGCAAGAGGTGTTAGATTAAAAGGGATGTGGAATCACGTACTCCATGTATGATTGTTATTGGCAAAGTTGTGTTTTGGAGGCAGGTACAGGACTGTATTTGAAAGGTGGTTCAGTTTGGATGTGCATGGAAGGTAATCAGAATGTGCCTTTATTTTATATTTGTCTTTTTTTTAAAAAAAAAAAGGTTAACTGGCTGTGTTACGCAAACAATTGAATGAAAAAAATGTTTCTCCTATAGGACATGCAAATTGTTGTGTTATTAGTTCAATTTTCTTTTCGTGGGGACAAGGAGTAAGGGCTTGTTCACACCAGTTGAGCAAGCACAACTGCAATAATACCCAACTTTGATATCTCTAAATTGTGACTCAGGCTTGGGCACAAGCACAAAAAACTTAAGACATTGCATTCTCCTTGTGCTTACACTTTCCTTTTGTAACTGAAATGCACTAATGTAGGGGCAAGTAATATAAAAACTATTGATTTTAGGGTTGTGCTTCCTTCGGGCTGATTCACCCTTGTTGAGAACTTGAATCTAGTGGCTCTGCTTATGTCCTAGTGAGAGCTAAGGTTAATAGTGTCATGGCATATGCAATTCTGAAGATACACCTATCTGGAAAGTCTAAGTATGTGAAGAACAAGGTGGGGTGCACAAAAAATATGGCTTTTGCTTTCATTAATAACCTTGAATTCAAGTACTTTTGAGATTTTCCATGAATTCAAAGGTCTTATGCAAAATAAGTTTCAAGGTCAGGAGGATCACACAGGAAAAAATCTGAGGTTGTGTTTCCATAAAGACATGTTAGCCCATTTCTAAGAATAGCACTAACAATGTACATTTTCCCCACACTACTCAGTCCCAACTTTAAGTTCTTCTTAAAGTCCAGAAACTTGAAGTAACTTATTATGTCTCCAAACAGCTACTCCACACTTGTTCTCACTCTACTCATAGCAGTATTGTAAGCTTCCATCTGTGGGGTTAAAGCTCCATTTTTAAATGGACATTGAAGGTGTACACGAATGGGGTAGGCAGGATCCCCGTAAATACAGAGTGGTTGTCCAGCCAGGCTGAAGGCATACTGATTGAGGTCACGCAATAGGCCAGAATCAGCCAGCATACCTGCATCATGCTTTCTGCCCTCTGCAACAAAATTCATGGAGGCACTGTTAAAGTTCAGTCAGATAAGTGAAACCAAAGTCTTATAACATTTTCTTGAAAGAATATTGAAGCATTGAGGGTCTCAAAGGAAAAGTTCATTTTTCTTGGAACTATGACAATTCAGGGAAAAATCAAACTATTCATTTGCTTATTCATATATTATGAAATATTGAAATTATTAAAGGAAACATGCTTTTCTCTGGAAATAGTCAGCTTGGCTATGAGAGTGAAATGTTTTTATAAGAGGGTGTTTTAATTTCTCATGAAAAAGCAGTTGTATGTTTCCAAGAAGTCTTATTCCATGCAATTTCCCACGATGAAAGGGAAAAACAAACCACTTTGGCAGTTGCCTCCTCACCCTGACCCCATATTCAATTTTCTAAAGAAAAGGCAACTTACCAACAGGGCCATACATATTTGCAATCATTCCATTTGGGGTAACAACAGACTGAAACTTGATTCCATGGACACGTTTGTGTCCATTGTAAAGCAACCTCTGGTTAAGAGTGCCGGGCCTACAAACAGGGCGAACTGTCCCATCAACAAAACCAAAACAGTTATCAAGTGGGCTTCCTTTTCGGTGAACAGCTTCAGCAATTCTTTCAAGATTGGCTTGGCTTAGCAGCTGATGATTCCACTGCAGAATGCGGTGACTGTGAACTTGATAAATATAACCTAAGACTTGATTAGTTATCATACACAATACAGGAACGGGCTTAGCGAACAAGTGGACCATGTCACTGTATCGGCAAGGGTAACACAACCGCTTCAAAAGCATACACAATCCTTCGGTTCCATCACAAATTGTCCCTTGGTGACAACTTATAACAGCAGGAATCCGTAAAGCCCGAGAAAGTCTTGGGATGTCAGCTTTCTTGAACCGAAATTCGGACAAACATTCATCTTCGGTCAGGTTTTCGAGGTTGAAACGTGGATACAACTCACACGGCAAGTCCAGGTTTTGTGGGTTGTAAAGGTCGTATAGTAAGAGAAATTCGGCGTCATCGAGGACATTCATGTCATAATAGAGCATTACAAGCTCTCTCAACTCTTTCCAAGAGACAATTTTTTCTAAACAAACATACATACAACAAAAAAACTTGGAGCAGAGTTTTATTTGTTTATATCGAGTTCGACTTCGCCGTACTGCACAAAACTTAATCAATTTGAGTTTGGCGGGAGACGGTAGGGCTGTCCCTAAGTTGCTCCAATTTTCTCAAAAAGTTGCTCCAATTTTCCAAAAAAGTTGCTCAAAAGTTGCTCCAAAATTCTAAAAGTTGCTCAAAAGTTGCCCCAAAATCCAAAAGTTTCTCAAAAGTTGCTTTCTATTTTTGGGTGTAAGAGATTGATTTACAACTCAAATAACGATTTAATTAATAAATTTCGCTTAACGCAACCACGTGATTGTATTCGAACAAAACAAACTTTGCTAATATGCTTATTAAGGATATAAAGTTTCTCTGACATAAACGAGTGTTTGTG
>NC_142522.1:4177500-4290000 GCF_964205215.1 Stylophora pistillata | reverse complement strand
CAACCTTGCCCTCCGTGTGACATCGCTAAATCTAACAGGAATGCGAGAACAAGGAGTTGCACGTGATTATTGGCGAGACAGGTGGTTTGGTTAAGCTGCGCTGATGTTAAATGGCTTTTTTGGAAAACATTTTTTTTATAATTTGATTTCTTAAAGTGTAACTTTACCTGTGTATTGACTTGTTTCTCTATTTGTCAATCTACATTTTTTATCTTACTATTTTTTAGCACTGAATATCTTTCAATGTTTTAGTTTGAACTTTGCGAGAACTTTAAGACGCGCAGTTCACAAGTTGTGAGAATGGTTCAAGGGTTAATTCACACGGGCAGTCATTTATTTTTGGAAAGCAAAGCCTGAGATTGTTTCGAGGCAATACGGCTTTCCAGCAAAACCGAAGGTGCAATTTCTCGCATTTTCTAGACATGGTCAAAACTGGACTGTTCTTTACTTTTTTTCCGTAAAAGTGAACTGCTAACTATGAAAATCTTGAGTTAAATATACCATATGAACAGTCCACTTAAGGCGGTGTGAATTTTTTAATAATTGTTATTTTTATTTCTTAAATTTCTATCTCTAGTTTATTTATGTATTTAATTATTCTTTCAATTTTTTTTAATTTTCTTTTTAGACTCCGCACTCCGGACTCCATATTTTCGGAACAGCCCCCAAAACACAGAGGAGTATTTCGTTTATCGTTTCTTCTGTGAAGAAACCAAAACACCTTTCTTTTCTTATCTTTATGCGATAATGATAAGCTTTTAGTCAAATCTTACTTAAGTGATGTAGCTTAATGAAAATAAGAGCCTCAAGGGAACCTTGCTATGTTTTTCATTCGGTTTTAGCGATGCGAAATTGAAACAAACGTTGGTCCTTCGAGGGCGAAGGCGGTCCACCTCAACACAGCTTAGCTCGCAAATACCCCCGAGTGCCGAGACAAACAACAATTCGTGTTTTACTTTGCATTTGAGTTACTGTTTTTCAAATAAATTTTACCTCGCTTTAAGTAGTGCAGGATCAGGAGGTTAATCAAGATTTCACCTTTGCGAGGGACCTTCCCGAAACCTCAGCATGCTTAAAATGCTTCCATTCTCATAAATGCATTTTCTCTCGCTTTTTGTATTTAAATGAGCGTAGACAAAGTTTTGCTTTTGCAAATGATCTTGCCAACTTAGCCATTACTAACATGGTTAAAGAACCCCCTCTCTAAAATCAAAATCATCAAATAAGATAACCTTGATGGTAGTGAGTATATAAACTAACTAATTTCACAATTTTTCCACATAGTTATTCACCTGTCTTGGCTTGAAAGTTAGAAGATTTAATTAATATACCTTGAGTAATAAATTTTCACGTATTTTCTCACCTGTATTAGCTTGTAGTCTTTGTTTAAAGTTTCCATTCATGACTTGAATGACTCTCGACGTATTTATGCGGCTCACTTAACCATTACAGAGTTAAACATTTTAACTGCTCCCTTAAGTTTGGTGATTGAAAGAGCTAAGCCAGCATTTGAACTTGGAGAGAGATATGGCCACTCAAGAAATCATGATGCCTTAACAAGCTTCAGATTGTCTCATTTACAAATAGTAGATCATAATATCATGTTTACCTTTTATTTAATTTCAATATAAGCTGTTTATTCACCTGACTTTGCCTGTGAACTACACAGGTGTTATTTACATAGAAATTGTCAATTTTCCTTTCTGGTCTGAAATAAATCAAAACTTAAAATCTACACTTTGTGCAGAACGTCCTGGGAGCCAAGCTGAGAAGGTATGTTTCTCTATGAGATGAGTTCGCGAGATTATTCCTGTGCAGCCTTCCTTGCATCAATGTGTCCGCATTCACCATAGGAGATACCCACAACTTTTTTCCCGATGTTGAACGATATATTGTATAAAGAATGACTTCAGTGTCCAGAGGTTTGTTATAGGGCCAATTTTGCATGGGCTGCATTGAGCCCTGTTAGTTTAGAACTGGATTGAAGCGCTCGGGAAGTAAGATTTAATTCAAAACGTCTGGAATGTCGAATGTGTGAAATTTACGGCCTTTTGATCAGATTATTTCTTTAACTATCCTCACTTAGCAATGCTGGGCTTGACCCAGACTGAGAAAACCATTTTAGCAATTAGTTCACGTATCTTGTGTCCTCGAAATCTCCTCTTGCTCTTTCGCATACAAGCTGAATTTCAGTACTCTTGTTAAACAGGAGAACCTTTTTTTTCCCCGACGGTTCAAAAGTCACCCAAAGAATAGCTCCTAAGGACCATTTATTATTATCAAAGGAGTGGAGGGGTAGGGGGGCAGAGGATTGGAAACTTACCTGATCTCTCCATAAGGCTCTTTGATATTCTTATGACCCCCCTCCCCACCATAGGCAGTAAAATTACGGCCAATTTTCTATAGCTTCCCCCATTTATACCTTGTTGGCGACGATTGATCCCTCTCCACTACCCTTGAAAACCATTCTCAACCCCCACCCCCAAGGCGATAGAGAATGACTTTTCCTTTATAGCTGCTTATGCTCATACAGGGTAACAAGCACTTTTTCTAGTTGCTTGACCTTGGCTTGCTAACAGGGCCAGAAACTCCTTACCATGAAACCAAGGGAACGTTCCGCCACTTCCCATGACAGGGCAATGACCATAGCAAGTCTTGACGTTTAGCCACAGACGTGAAGAATATTACCCCGACCCATCCTCCCCTGAGCTCACTATGCTAAGTATGTTCCTTATTCGATGGCTACCCAGTTAAGTAATTCACTAAAATGGTAACTGACAGTATAGTTAAACAATCAGCGACGTTGAAGCAAGATCCCTTTTAATCAGTTTTGTCCCAACAATGGATTTTATTCCGTTTCATACCAATAAGCGTAGTTAAAATAAGTCCGTTTTTATATTTAGGTACATCAACTGAAAGCACATCCTAAGCAGAATGAAACTTCTTTATTCCTTTTTGATCATTCTCACGATGGCTGACACCTGCTGCAGCCAGAATTGCTCGTATGCAAATTGGTGGATCTCGTTTGACAATGAGGGATGGTCTTACTGTGACTCCGAATATCAATACATGACTGGTCTTTGGAGGAACGAAAGGGAGTCTTATGATGGCATCTATCTCATAGAACATGCGAAGTGTTGTTTTGCGCAAGATCTGCCAGCATCCTGCCAGAAAGCCAATTGGTGGGGAATTCTTGATGGGTAGGTTGGTAAGGTATTTTAAACCTCTTTCAGTAAAAAATTGAAACATTTCTATGGCATCAAAGTGTTAATTCTACATTAATTTTCTTTTTTGTTACGATAGTAAAAACAGTTGGGCACTTTGTCCAGATGGATACTTCATGAGAGGTCTTTATAGGTCAGGAGACGATTCTTGGCTGCATAACATCGAAGAGGCTCAGTGCTGTAAGCCAGAAGGGTTGCCAGATAGATATTACGACTGCTATGTTCAAAATGTTTGGGGTTCGCTTGATCACAAAGGACTTAGCGAGTGCGAGCGTGAGGGCTACTACATGGTTGGAATATTTAAAGGGAATTGTGACAAGCTGTACTGTCTCGAGGAATTTAAATGTTGCCGAATGATGGGTAAATAAGGATCAAAGATATTGTGCTGCACGTTAATTATCATAGGAAATTCGAAATTATCGCGGATTAATAAGCTAGGATAATGCCAAGCCTTCCTGGTCTCTGTTCAAACAAACCAGCTTAAATCCATTGTTCAAGGCGCTATGCACCACTCTACATGTATTACAGCTCTACACATGACCGCAAATTGTTCATTATTTGATAAACTAGAATCAATTCCACTTATGCTAATATGAAGCTATTCAAATGGAGTTCAAACTAGTTCCTCTTTTTCCTAGATATTGAAACTTCGTCCGTTCAGGCTGATGAAACAAAAAGCAAAGAGTAAATCTCAAAAACCAGGTAAATTTGATTGCTCTAATTTATTTTTGCCTTGAGTTTTGGTTATTATGGTAGCTGTAGGAAATCGACTCCTGAGAAAAAACAGGACAAAAAAGTTATTTTGCACCGTAAGTGTACTTTCGTATTGCTCAAAGAAAATATGAGAAGGCCCTAAAATATGAAGGCGAATCCAATGTTCCGATGTAGGTTTGGTCATAGTCTTGATATCTCGAAAACAGCTTCCTAAGTAATTACATATGATAATTCAAATGAATATGGCAAAATCATCGTAGAATTATGAATATAACTATATTCGGGTGTCCTCTGTTTCTCCTCTAGATTCGACGGGAGGTAGCGGCTAGCTGCTGAGTTAGATGGGAACTGTAAAAGTAAACGTTTTAAACGTACGTCTATAGTATGGAAACAGTGTTGCATGTAATCAACAATAAACGCATTGTTACTTCAAATTTCCCTGTGAGACTGTTGTTTTACTATAGTTTTTTCTTCTTAGTACCCTTCAATTGAAGTTTGTCGTATCTCAGTTTTCAAACACAGCGGTCAAACATCTGCGCATGTGTAAACTTGTTGCAATGGTTTTTTCAATTATTCCGACCTACTTTCAAGAAAGAGACACCATAAATCTATATGTGAGCCACTCCTGTCAAACATAATCAATTTATTTTCACACAATTGACGTGAGTCTCATTAAAGATGAGATTTTAACTTTTTTCATTTCTTTTTTAAATAGGAATAAAAATAATAATAATAATAATTATAATAAATGAAAATTTATATAGCGCCTTATCCAAAAGCTCTAAGGCGCTTCACAATCAAGGTAAAAAGTAAAGTAATAATCAAACATAATCATTTATTAAAATAACGCTTAAAAAGATAAGTTTTAAGATTACGCTTAAAAGTGTTAAGATCTATACTACTGTGGAGGCGCGATGGCCTCGTGGTTAGTGCGCTCGACTCCGGATCGAGTGGTCCAGGTTCGAGCCCCGGCCGGGACATTGTTTTCTGTTCTTAGGCAAGACACTTTACTCTCACAGTGCCTCTCTTCACCCAGGTATATAAATGGGTACCGGCAATTTATTGCTGGGGGTAACCCTGCGATGAACTGACATTGGAGTTAAGCACCGGCCTAATGGGCCACTACGCTCGTAAACAGACTTTACCTTACGTTAAAAGTGTTAAGATCTATACTAGATTTTATGGTTCCAGGAGTGTCATTCCACAGTTTAGGTGCAGAGACCGAAAAGGCGCGATCGCCATAACATTTCAACTTGGAGCGAGGAATCACTAACAAGTTCCTACTCGATGATCTCAAAGACCTAGTAGGCTTATAAGTTTCTAACAAGTCAATGATGTAACTAGGGCATAATTTATTTAAAGATTTAAAAGTAAAAAGTAAGATTTTAAAAGTAATCCTCTGCTCAACGAGGAGCCAGTGCAGTTACCTCAGTAAAGGAGTAACGTGATCATGCTTGCGACCACATAAGATCAGCCGTGCCGCACAATTCTGGGCTAATTGCAATCTATGAACTAAATGTTTCGGAAGACCATATAACAGAGAATTACAGTTGTCTAATCTGCATGTAACGAAGGCGTGTATTAACGCCTTAGTACCACTGACTGACAAAAACTTTCTAATCCGAGAAATGCTCCGGATGTGAAAAAATGCAGATTTACAAATAGCCGAAACTTGACGTTCCATATTTAACTTATTGTCAAAGATTACACCTATGCTCCTGGCATAGTGCGAAGGCCGTATAACATGCAGATCCATCAATCGCTGTAAAAGAAGGAAACTGAGAAGCAGACAGATTGCCCGATCCGATGACCAAAAGCTCAGTCTTATCACCGTTAAGTTTTAGTTTGTTCGATGACATCCAAGTTCCAATATCTTGTAGGCAGGTTTCGATTCTCGTGGTAGTAACTGATGAAAACGAGTCAAGCGAAAAATAAACTTGACAGTCATCCCAATAAAAATGGAAGTTCATATCATGTCTTCTTATAATGTCGCCGAGAGGAGACGTATACAATAAATACAAAATCGGACCTAGAACAGATCTAGGAATACAGATTTAGAACAGATTTAGAACATATTTAGAATACAGATTTAGAATAGATTTAGGAACAATTTTAGCTTGAGCAAAGTAAACATAGTTGTCAACTGTTGTTGACTCAGATCGAATTTGCCATTTTACTTTCACCGAGTCAATTGAAAAATTTCCTGTCAACAAATATCAAGTTTTCTTTTTGGAACATAAGTACCTATTATTGCTTGGCCAATACACGCTATAAAACTCTAAGAGAAAAATCATTTGCTAAAAACTGGAAATTCAAGTATCTCTTCAAGCGCTTGCGTTATCGTTAGCTAACAATAATAACGATGATAATAGTGTAACAATTAGGATAATCATGACAATGAAGGCGATATTACCAATGACGATAACAGCAACGATGACAAACAGGATAATTCATCAAGAATTGTTGAATATTAAATTTGAAAAGTATCGATATCGTCCGAATGTGGAATTGATTTTTATGACCCCTCCCCTCAATAACATCTGTGATAATTATTAATTATTTCTTTTTCTGATTAAAAAATATCATTGCCTCGATAGGAACAGAGAATGGGTTACAAGCCCAGAGGAGTTCTATATTTTCAGTATCTCCCGCAATACATGGAATTACAGAGGAGAAGATGGGCTGCATAACATTACAGCTCTGACGAACGGCTAACGCTCGAAATGTCAGCTTTTTTATTCGTTACGGTGGCCAATTTACAATTTCAACTTAGTCGATAGAACCAAATTACCTTGTTACCCCCACCGACGCAGCACCACAGTTTCTTTAGAAACTTTCATCCTTTATAACATTACAGAGTCTGACATAGAGACTGCTATTACTAGGATCTGCGCGACTCAATTGACTACTTAGAACTCGGCGAGTACAACTGAACATGCTACTTCATGGCTGAAATATACGAATAAAATAGGATTATGACCTGCTACTTTGCCTTGAAATGCTTAAATGCTGTATTGAATGGGTACGGAACTGGATACTAATTTTGAAAACGATCCAGTAACTTTAATAGTAAGCATTCTCTCCTGTTTATCTTTTATCTAATTTCATTTTTTTTATTTGCTTTCTTTATTTCGCCTTCATTTTTTGATATTTATATGGTTGGGCGAAGAAACATGCAAGAAACACTGTTTTTTTTTTCTTTCCCCCTCCTTTCCTCTCTCTCCCACCACCCACCCATAAAAAACAAAGTTGTTAGAGAAAATTTTGCGCGTGCTCCAGATGTGAACCATTTCCCAATATTTCGTAAGCGTAATTGTTAATAATGACCGTTGATAAAATATATATATGTATATACACCCGAGAGTTAAAGTTTCAGTTTCTTTGTTCATCTTCAATTAATTTTTTAAAATCTTTCTAACCTTCTGCGAATCTCGCCCAGCTGAAAGCAACCTTTATATATTTTTTCATATAAACTCAATCTGTCTAGTCATGTTGTTCGGAACAGACGATGTAGGTTGATATACTACATCATCAAAATTGGGGCATTTCCATCAATTCATTTTTTTTTAAGAATAGCCCAAAACACAAAAGAATACTTCATTTATCGTTTATTCTGTGAGCAACCTGCCTCTCTTTTCCGATATTTATTCTGTAATTATAGGCTTGTCGTCAAATTTGACATGATTTGATGCTAAAAAAAGGAAATAATCTAATTTGATTTCAGGGTGAGGTGCTTGTCACGGTGCGAGTTGCCGACGTGATTCCACCATTCTTGACAGAAATAGTTGATAAATGCGAGTTTTAACTTCAGTGTAAACTTTTTATATAATTAATTATATGAAAATAAGTTTTCGCGGTCATCGTTAGTCACGTAACCATTACAATTGATCGAGCTTTTGGTGCTTGCAGAAGCTTAAACAACGTTTCACCTCTGCGAGGGATCTCGGTAGGTTAGAAATCACGATATCTCAATATGCTTAAGATGATTCTACTCCCACAAAAACATTCTCCCTTGCTTTTAGTTGTCAAAGGAGCTAAGAATACGTTTTACTTTTACAAGCGATCTTGCCAGTTTAGGATTTACTATGCCTTGATAGGCTCGACATGACCCATTCTATAACATAAAAAAAACATATCAAAATAGAATTGGGTTAGTAATCTGACTAATTCAATCAATTTGGCACGTAATTAATCAATTGTTTTCGCTTGGAGGTTAGAAACGTATTAGTCGAAGTGATTGCTCGCCTGTTTTATTACTTTATTAGCTTGTTTTCTTATTTCTAGGTTTTCATTTATGACTTGAATGGTCATTTTCGGCGTGTTTATGCAACTCACCTACATAAGTATTACAAGCGAAAGGATTTGAGCACTCTAACTGCATTCTCCTCTCTTACTGCAATTCCCCTCAGTAAAGTTTGGTGATTAAAAGAGCTATGCCAGTAAGATCTTTCGTTGCCAGTTGAGACATCATGATACTTTAAGAAGCTTCAGATTGTCTAATTTCCAAAGGATTAATTAGAAAATCTCGTCATTATTGATAACAATGAGTAAGAAAATTTATTAGCTTCATTATATTGTCAGCTCTCTATTTATTCAGCTGCCTCATCTTGTGAACCACATACGTGTTATTTACAAAGAAATTGCCAATTTTCCTTTCAAGAGAGAAATAAATCAAATTAAAAATATACACATCGTCCAGAACGTCTCAAGAGTAGATCGAAGTAAGGCTTGGAAGGTAGGTCTCTCTTGGGCATGAGTTTCCAAGATTGTTCGTATTTAATCTCATGATGTCACGCCTGATGAGTATGCAAATGACAAAAAAATAAGTTCAGTAATTCTGAGTTTGGAATCTCGAGCGGTGTGAAATTCATGGACTGTTGAGATAACCTCTTTAACTATCCTCCCTGACGAATGCTAGTCTTTGACTCAGACCCAGAGAGTCGTTTTCGCTAGTAATTTAGATCTCTTCTTGCCCTCTAAAGACATGAGTAATCTTATGCACCCTTTCGCAAATATGTTGAATTTCAGTATTCTTGCTATGTAGAAGGTTATCAACGAGATTTTAGAAGTCACCGGTAAATTGTCTCTTGTAGCTAGCTAAATCTGTGAATTTGCCAGTTACACTCATAAAGGGTAATAAGCATTTTTTGCTTTTGCTAGACTTTGGCATGCTAAGGGCGACAATACCTCTTTTTATTACATCGCTCGCAGCGCCCGTGGGCAAGATGAAGCGAATCCTTTGTTCTGATCGGCTACCTGAGCGGGCAAGATGGGCCCATCTTGCCTTCTTGGGATTGCCCGTATTGATCCCGCGCATGAAAAAAAAATTGAATTACAACTACGTTTGTAATTTTTGTAAAATTTAGGCGATAGAAACGCAAAAACCGGCAAAAGATAATCAAAACAAAGAAAACAGAAACGACTCTTATGAGTTTGCTGTGCCACAAATACTGTTGACTTTCTTTCCCGGCTTTCGAAGTAAACAAGTTATTTTTAATTCTTAATAAAGGAAAATATTATCGTGACACTTAATCCTTTATTAACCAAGATTGTTTGGTCAAGATGACTGGATATTAGCATCGTTCTCTTTTTTTTTCGTTTTGTTTTTTTTTTTTTTTCGTTTTGTTTGTTTGTTTTTTTTTACATCGACCGAGACGAAGTCGAGATCCATAAAAATGCTAAAGAAGAACTCGGTCAATAACCAGCCATTTTGACCTCGTGCTTGGTTAATAACCCATATAGCAGGGAACTAACAGCAGTAAAGCTCCGATAGGTTAACGTCCTCATCTGCGCGAAAGCGTTTCGTACCTCTTGTGATACAGCAATGGCCATCGCAAGGAAGGAAAAGGAAGGTAAGGTGTGGAAGCCTCCCCCCTCCCTCTTGCCCCTCACCTCTTCCTCGGCCAGCTCCCCGTATTATGAAGAAAATTTTTCCGCCAATGGCAAACCAGTTAGGTAATCTACACAAGTGGCGTTTGATTGTATGGGTCAGAAAATCAAACACGTCGCTAGAGGATCTTTTTTGTCCCAACCATAGATTTATATTCAATTTAAAACCAATGAAGTGTTATAAAATGAGTTTCTTTTATATTCAGGTACATCTGAGAGCATATCCTAAGCGCAATGGAACTTCTTTACTCCGTGTTGGTCATCACTTTGATGGCTGACGCCTGCTACAGCCTGACGTGCACCAACGCAAATTGGTGGCACACGTTTGACCATGAGGGATGGTCTCATTGCAACTCCGAAAATCAATACATGACTGGTCTTTGGAGAAATGATAATAAGGGATTAAATGATGGTATTTATCTCATAGAGCACGCTAAGTGTTGTTTTGCTCCTTACCTACATGCGAAAGACATTCCAGCATCCTGCAAGAAAGTCAACTGGTGGAAAGTTCTTGATAAGTAAGTTGGCAAAAAAAATTTTAAACTTTTTCGTTATGTAAAAAAATTAAACCATATTGTCGCATCAAAGTGTTTAATTTCTACCTTCATGCTCTCTTTTGTTACGATAGCACTAACAAGTGGGCAACCTGTCCAGATGGATACTTCACGGGAGGTCTTTATAGGACAGGAAAAGACCCCTGGCTGCATAACATCGAAGAGGCTCGGTGCTGTAAGCCAGTAGGGTGGCCAGATAAATATGCAGACTGTTATGTTGAGAATGTTTGGGGTTCGTTTGATCGCAAAGGACTCAGTGAGTGCAAGCGTGAGGGCTACTACATGGCTGGAATATTTAGAGGGAGTTGCGACAAGCTGTACTGTCTTGAGGAGTTTAAATGTTGCCGAATGATGGGTAAGTAAGGTTTGATGATATCGCACATCACGTTAATTATAATGGTAAAATTATTGTGAGTGATTAAGCTAGGATGAGAGCAAGGCTTCCCGGCCTCTTTTCAAAAAACCAGCTTAAATCCAATGTTCAAGCCGCTGCAAATTACTACACACTTATTTTACAAGCACGATTATATTCCACTTATGCTGATACAAAGCCACTGATGTGGAATTCAAAACAGTTCCTCTTCTTTCCTAGATATTGAAGGCACGCACAATCAAGCTGATGAAATAGTCAAAGAATAATTCTAAAAACCAAGGTAAATTTTATTCCTCAACTTTGTCTCTCTTTGACTTTTGGTTGTTTTGGGCTTAGAAGTATCACTTCTACGCAGCACAGTAAATAACATAACCGAAAGCTTCGCATTCGTTTTCTTATCTTCAATTACATTTATGTTGTATGGGTACAGCAACTTAAATATGTAAAATTTAAAAAAGCAAGAAATAATGAATAAAGAAAAACCTGAAAAAAAAAAAAAAAAAAAAAGAAATCAGTTCATAACAAAACGGAACAAAAAAGTTACTTTACACCAAAATTGTGCTTTTGTGTTGCTAATCAACAATTCATTTAGATGAGGTTGAGCATGATATCCATAGGGATACTTATCAAGGCTAAAGGCGGAAAACACAAACTGAAGCCTTGATTATAACATAACTAAAGTAAAGCGCGCGCTCTGATTGGTCAATTTAGCGTCCCCCAATTGCCCACGGGTGTACGCTTCTGACGTGAGCAAATGCAAAGACTATTTTTCCGCGCGCGCCTGTTTTTTCTGGTCACGTAAGATTTGTTAAATAAAAGGGAACTCTTTAGCTACAATGCATCAATGTTATGTTATAAAAAAATGGTAATCACTACAGTGTACACTATTTAGTTATGGATGCACTTGGGAGGTTTGCTAAGCACTCAAGAAGCTAGAGTCGCTCTCGGCTATCGCCTCGAGCGACTCTTACGCTTCTTTCGTGCTTAGCAACCTCCCGCGTGCATCCATAACTCAATAGTGTACGCTGTGGTGTTTAGCATTTGTTAATTATTATTGCTGTCTTGCTCAACTTCTCCAATAATTGTTTTATTATTCATAGTACTGAGCTGCAAAACTGTTATCTGTAGGTATGAATTCACTTCTACATATATAAAATCTATTTTCTGTAGGTAGGACGTAACAGAATGTATTAATAATAATAGAAAATATTGGAAAGCTCTGAAATAGAAAGACTAATCCAGTGGTATGGTATTGATATCTCCCAAATCGTTTTCTAAATGAACAAATGACTTTAACCTAATTCAAATATTAAGGCCGAAATCAATCGTAGATTAGTGTGGATAATAAGATGATTCTTATGCAATATTGTGTTGTTACGCATGTGTGGATAAAGACAACCAATTTGTTACAACTTTGCACTCGTGTTGCAACTTTGCACTCGTGTTTTATGAAAAATGCACTAGCGGTACGTGAAAAATGCCCTCGTTCTCAGCCAATCGGACGCGCCTAATTATTTCATGCGTATTATTATTATTATTATTATTATTATTATGAGTAAAACTATCTTCGATCTTCTTGTCTCTCCTCTAGATTCGGCGTGCGGTAGAGGCTTGGTGATGGTTTAGGTGAAAATTGTAATAGAAACAGTTTTAAACGTACGTCTGTTGTATGGAAACCGTGTTGCAAGGCATCAACAATAAACGCATTGTTACTTTAAATTTCCCTTTGAGACTTTTGTTGTAGATAGATAACTACGCGTATACAAAGCGTATACACATTTCATTTATTCTCAAGATGGACTTCTATTTAGAAAGAAAAAACTCGCAGATAAGTGCGATATAATTAGCTAAGAAAAACTAAACGAAATAGAAATGAACTTACAATTTGTGGTGTAACCTGGTCCGGTCGCAAAAGCTCTTAACGAAGAACAACACGGCACTGGCAAAAACTAACGAGACGACTAACTTAGTTGAAATCAACTTGCAATAAACTTGTCTAGTGAAAACAACGCGCATACCGCAAAAATATCTAGATACTAGCATTATGTAATTCTTGCATAACCTCACGCAAAAACGCGAACTTAATTTTTATAGAAACAACGCTACTACAGTGTAAAAGAAACAACAAAATAAAATAAAATTACTTTGCAGTTGCTTGAAAAAAATATAAATGCAAAATTTATTCGTTGCAATATCTATTCGCACATGGCACCCTTGTTCGTGTCATTTCAAAAACAGCAGCCAAACGCCTACGCATGTGCGAACTTGCAATGGCTTGTGGGCTAGCCAGAAGGCTTTCCGAACCAAGTTGCCCCACAAGTTCACACAATTGAGTCACCAGCGATGACCAGCATATAGTAAAGTACAAAACTTTATATTCGGAAAGTCGCGAGTTTTTCTCTTTCCCAAAGCATTATTGTTCTCTTTTTTTTTTTTATGGCGATAATTTGGCAGCTGCTGTTCTGCAAATGAGCCCACGCTTTTCCGCTTTTCCCCACTCCTTTCGCGTGGATTCAAAAGAACGGTGGTTATCGGATCAGATGTATTTCGGTTTGCCACGGTATCAGAAGTTGATCTCAGACAGCCCAGGTGGCAATCATTTTCCTTTTTTTTGTCAATCCCTTTCCGTCAAACGAATATCACCATAGAAATATACACGAACACTTTTGTCAAACATAATCAATTCATTTCGCTATTGTCGCAAGAGTCTTTGGGGATTGGATTTTCTTTTTTGTTTTGTTTTTTTATCATTTCCTTTTGAGATAGAACATTTTCAGCTTGAGCAAAGCAAACATACTAGACAACCTTTATTGACTCTGATTAGATCCACCGTATTGCTCTCACCGAGTTAATTCAAAAATTTTGTGAGAGATTGTCATATGCCAACAAACATCAGGTTTTCTTTTGAGGACGTAAGTACCTATTATCTTGCTTAGTGAATGCACGCTCTAAAACCTTCAGGGAAATCACTTCTGACGAAAACAAGGCGATTTTCCCTTTGCTGGATCTCGGAGTCAAATTTCAAGAACATCCATAAGTCAGATGGCTTCGTCCGACCAGACGGTGAGGAAAAATAACTTTCTCCACAAAAGTATCGATGAAATTTGCCACGGTTTAAGAGCTTAAAATGCAATCTATCAAAATATAATTCCAATATCCCGAGGTTATGCAGAAAAATATCTAATTTAATTACAGATCTTGCTTACAGATCTTGTTTTTGAACTAAAATTCCACGACGAAATGTTTTATCAAATACAATGAAATATATGAGGTTCATATATTTTGAACTGCGGTATTAGATACGTATGATGCACGGTCCTCGCAGTAGATAGTGCTATTTAAGCAATAGCGAAAATCAGACCTGAAAAAAATCAGGCCTGTACGGGATTCGAACCACTGACCTCTGCGATACTAGTGCAGCGCTCTACCAATTGAGCTAACAAGCCAACTGGGAGCAGGCCGTTAAGTTGATTCGTAATAAACCCGTGAAAGTGATAAATCAAATACAATGAAATATATGAGGTTCATATATTTTGAACTGCGGTATTAGATACGTATGATGCACGATCCTGCATCGTGCATCATACGATCCTGGATCGTGCATCATACGTATCTAATACCGCAGTTCAAAATATATGAACCTCATATATTTCATTGTATTTGATTTATCACTTTCACGGGTTTATTACGAATCAACTTAACGGCCTGCTCCCAGTTGGCTTGTTAGCTCAATTGGTAGAGCGCTGCACTAGTATCGCAGAGGTCAGTGGTTCGAATCCCGTACAGGCCTGATTTTTTTCAGGTCTGATTTTCGCTATTGCTTAATAGCGCTATCTACTGCGAGGATCGTGCATCATACGGAAATGTTTTATCTTACGAAAAACAAAGGAACCTTCCCACCCAAGTTCACGTTTGTGCTATCTTTTGGATAGACGACACTATTTTTCACCTTTACTTACATTTGTGGTCGTCGTTGAAGTATGTATTTCACTAAGTCGATTTTATGATTTCCCTTTAGTGTAACATCGGAGTGAATTCAGTAGCGTTGATGATGATTTCTATAGCAATGGTATCAATCTCTCATTCCTTAGAGGTCGCAGGTAAATTTGAATACTTTTGCGTCTAAATGAAGACAAAACACATATTGCATGATTGTTAGCCTGGGAACCATAATGCTCATAGAGAGGAAGAAAAGCACAGATAATCAACATAAATTTTCTCTCTATGAAAAGATTACAAGGACAGCCATAAGTCCGACACATTTCTCGAGATTCATCATATGGCAGATAGAAGGCCTGGAATCCTTGATGGATTTAGCGGGTCTAATATAATGATTAAAAAAAAAATCAAGTTGTAATGATGATAATGATCGATGATGGTGTAACAGTCGTAATAATTTCTGCTGAATGATAATGAAGGTGAAAGTAAAAACAGACATTATCAATAACATTAACGATAATAATAATAATAATAATAATAACAAAACAAATGAAAACGAAAAATAATGATAACGATAATGATGATGATGATGGCTATGATAGGAATAGCAAAGTTTATAAAAATTGCTTTAACATGCTATCCTAAGAAATGTAGGAGACATGTACAATTTCCTTTTTAACTTTTGATTCCTTCAAAGAGGGCAATTCAGAACACAACTCGAAGAAATCCATGCCGATACCTGAATTCAGGCCGATTGGCTGCTTTGTGGATAGCGGTTTAAAACCTCGACCAATTCCCAAGCTGATTGCTAACTTCCGTGGTAATATCGATTGGCATAATCTAAATAAAACCGTGGCAGAATGTGCTCGAAGAGTCAACTTAAAAGGCTTCCTTTACTTTGGTGTTCAGTTCTATGGCGAATGTTGGAGTGGAGATAATGTTGAACTTACTTATAACAAGCAAGGAACCTCTAAAAACTGCTTTCAAGGAGTTGGAAGGCGAAGGGCAAATTTTGTCTATGGTTTTGTGGAGAAAGGTACTTATTGGGCTTTTTGTGACAAAAAAATAGAATATCGAAATAATTACCATTCTAGATAGACTGATATCTTTGGAGCAATATTGGAGATACCTTGTGAGGCATGACCACTCGGATCAGGACATCTCAAAAGGACCAGGCCAAGATTAAAATATCTTTGTATACCCTTTCAGGCTAAACTCACTCTTTTATTCAATTAGATCTAAATTGATCTTTTAAATAAAATCGAGTTATTGAGAAGAAAAGAAATGAAATAAGACGATAGAAAAAGCTAGAAAATGATACCAAGGGTGAGCTTCTTGGGTTGAAACTTACTTTCAGATTAACATGTTTCAACAGCTTAGAATTTTTAAACACTTTCGGAAAATGCATTTTCTCTAAGTTTTGAGTAATTTCCACACAAATTTCCGTTTTCAAAAATTTACAATCGAAATTTTCCTTGAAGCAATCCCAAAATTCAAACCGTCTAAGATCAGTAATGAGCTAACGGTTACGTGCCTCTTTTGGGGTGAGATAGCATCGTAAAATCAAATATTCTAAAACACAGTTACCACTACCTAAATGATTATTGAACTTCAATCCCAGAAACAGGTAAACTAACACTTCGATCTTCTTTCCCAGAAATGAGCGCGCGTCTTGTAAATGGTCCAAGTTCGAAAAGTGGCCGTGTGGAAGTTTTCTATCGAGGAAGCTGGGGTACAGTATGCAGTAAAGAATGGGACATGCGCGATGCAGAAGTGGTGTGCCGTATGGTGGGTTACTCAGGTGCTCTCCGAGCTTATCGGGACGGCAGATACGGATCAGGGAAAAGTCGTGTGCGACTTGGAGATGTACAGTGTAAAGGAAATGAGGAGAATCTTGCTTTCTGTTCACACAAAGATTACAGTAACTGCACACAGTCAGAAATTGCAGCAGTGAAATGCAAATCAGCGTCAGCGTCAGCTCTGATCCAACCAAGAATAAGTTGTAAGTACTCCCAAAAAAACTTTTAATTATTTGTGAATAGCTTGGAGCTTGCTACGAGTTCCTATATTCTAGTAGCGATTCAATATTCATTTGATGGATATCAAGCTTTATGATCAGGCTCTCAAGATATTTTTCCTGGATTTCTTATATTGGTTTTGACTTAAACCTGAAAACACTCTGCTGCTTTTATCGACTCCCACACTCTGTAGAAAACAAAAGTGTGCAAGGCATATATAACAAAAGTAAGGCAAATTGGCCTTTCTGACAAAAGAGTTTTTTTTGTAGTTCCATGGTACAGCACAGGCAACGGAGTTAGATGGTTTGAGATTCGATTCCCCCTGGGGACATAAAAAATATGCATACGTTAATGAATTCTATTTCGTTTGGAAAATCACACCGTGAACTTAGATCAATCGAATGAATAAATGAATGAAGGGGTGTAAATAAATAAGTAAATACATGATGACTTTATTGGATCGCACAATTACTTGTAGAATCAGTAGTTTTCATTGTGGTCCTCGCAAAGAACTGAAACAAATAATTCAAATTGAAAATAACATTATTAAGAATTCCAAATGGCCGGAGGCAAACTAGTTGGCTATTTACAAGCATGGCCGAGGATTTGAACTCGGAGCTACCGTGAAACAAATCAAGGTAGTGGTCATGGCCAAACTCGAACCCGGGAGCGGTGGAATGCAAGTGTAAGAAATTGTAGTGCTGCGGTGGTGGGGGAAATTATAGGATAATTTTGTTCTATCGACCGATTTGATGATGTAAATTGGCCATGGTAGCCTGTCGTCATAGTGAATGTAAAGGACGAAGGGTTGACTTTCAAAATGTCAGTTTCAGAAACTCTCTACGGTGGGGAATTCATGTTATCAACTCAGTTGATGACACCGCGCAAAAAAAAAGGCCCACATAATTTTTACGCTTTCCCGAAAATCAGGCTTTGTCAGCAAATAAAACATCTTTCTCGAAACAGTGTACGCGTACCTGTAAGAGAGATAATAAATTTATATCAGAGGAGATATAAGATGGGGAGGGGAATGTTGATTTTATGAAATGCTCTTAAATCACTGTATTCCAATTTCAGATCGTCTCGTGGGAGGAAACAGCCGCAGTGAAGGACGGGTAGAGGTGTATTATGCTCGGCAATGGGGGACAATCTGCGACAAAGGCTGGGATCTCACTGATGCGGGAATTTTGTGTCGGATGTTGGCTTACACAGGTGCCAGGGCTACTCCAAAGTACGGCCAAGGTTCAGGTCGCATATGGCTCAGCGATGTCAAGTGTAACGGCACTGAAGATTCAATATTCAGATGCAAAAACGCTGGATGGGGAAATGTTGATAATTGTGACCACTCAAATGACGCAGGAGCAGAGTGCTATCATGATTAAACGAGCACTCTTCCTGTTGTGATTCCTCGTCATCTTCACCAGTTTTGCACAGACAAATCAAACATTAACCATTCCCTCCCCTCCCCTCCCCCCTTTTTTTTCAATTGTTTGGTATTGGACGAATCTTAAGCATTGCTGCGTGTTGTCTTGCTCAAACATTTGAAATGACTAAATTTAATCGCTGTAGTTCGGTCTTTCACCATCAGTCGTAAAATCACTCTGGAAATAGATGTTTATACCTACATTAATCTGTTGTGTAACCTATCGTGAGAGCAGCATTACTTTCAAGAAAAAGCTATAAGAATTGTATGGCCATTTAGCACTCCAAATGAGCGCGACCCTGATTAATTACAAATGTTGTGTTTTCTAGATTTGACAGCTAGAAATAACCGAGAGTGAACTTTTTCTAAGTGACCCGATTACGCCAAGGTGGTCTCAATAATTGAGGAAAAGATTCCTTTTTTCCACATTCCCTATTTCCTTTCTAATGTTGAAAATACTTTATCTTTTTTTTTTCGAAGTCAGAATTCCGTTTAGCAATGATAAGTTAGTGGCACGAAGAATCAAATCAAACTGATCACAATCGATTAGGAAAAAAAATTGTTTACTCTGCGCAAATAAAAACTCTGCATCCGTTAGTTCCCTTCGATAGCGCTTTCGTTGTAGCTTTTGTTGTAGCTTTTCATTTCTCAATCAAGCTT
Organism: Stylophora pistillata; assembly: GCF_964205215.1. NCBI lineage: Eukaryota > Metazoa > Cnidaria > Anthozoa > Scleractinia > Pocilloporidae > Stylophora > Stylophora pistillata. The sequence goes on along the minus strand of NC_142522.1, from coordinate 4,271,206 downwards.
TTTAAGTGTATTTTACCTTTTAATTATTGCATTCATTCGCTCATTCCTTCTGTCATTTCAAATGTTACTGCTGACACGTCACGTACGTCAGTGCAGGCTACGCGAAGTGAACCGACTTACTCAATCTTCTCATTACAGTGTAGGAACTAACCTGTCACATGATATTTACTTGAAGCGTGTTTCCAACACGGTACGCTAAGATCTCAGTTAGATCTTTTTGGCAGGAATTCATTCGAATTCAGATAAATGTGATCGTTCTTTTCATGCAACTTATCCAATTTGAAGCTTCTTTATCATTGATTATACGTACGGAACACCTCAAAAATCCTACGCACCAATCGGAATAAGCTTTTCAAAACATTCGGAGAAATATAAGTTATAAACGATTTTACAAATTCTGAGAAAATAGGTCTAACCGGTGAACTAATGTGTGAATTTGAGAGTTAATCGGCTACAGTAATCCACATGCAACTCTCAAATCACTTGCGCTAAGAAGTTGTTTACCGAAAACTGAACGGACATACATCGCTTTAGTTGGCGAGGAGCGACGAATAGCTCAAACAAGAGTCTTTTTGCCGCGTGAAATTAAACCGCTTCGTGAAACTTCCGCAAACCTGGCTCAAAGTCGTAAATAGTTCCTCTTTTGAATTATATCATTCTCTGGATTATTGTTTTTTTGTTTTTTTTTTTTGTCTTTTTCTTTTTGTTTTTTTTTTTTTTGGTGTTGTTGTCGTTGTTTTTTTTTTAACAATATCATGTTTTTTCATGACATCTCTTTTCTTTGTGTGTGTGTGTGCGTGTGTGTTTGTGTGTGTGGATATTCACGCTTCGTTTAAAACAGAAGTGACTACTGCATTGCTTGTGACGTCCTTAAGATTAAAAAAAGTTGTGACACAAAGAAGACAATAGTGTACGGACACGTTGAGCTTCTACTGTATTTAGGACACAAGAAAGCAATGACAACTAAGGTCTTCAATTTCATTGTTGTAGAAGTGTAAACTGTTTTAGCGTTATTTTTTAAGCTACATTTTAGTGTTACAGTGCTAAGCAAAATTGAAAGTTTCAGGTGTTCAAATTGGCTTTTAAATCAACGCTGCTGGTTAATATAAACGCTCTGTTAGCTATCACAAGGAATATTGATAAAATAATGATTATTTGCACTGACTAGCTTTGAAACATAGAATTGGCGTTTCCGCTGCTGGTTCAATAACCCCATGTAGCTTTAAAGTTAGATCCTTTGTTTATATTAATTAATTGGAAAATTTTCCTACAGCCGCTCAATTTTTCTTTAAATTCATGCACATGTGGGAGAAAGTATTTACGACAATATAACTATAACGAGGAAATCCTATTGCAGCTGCGCTTAAGTTCAAAATCTTAGACTGTAGCGTGATTGGTGGGACTTAATCAGTTTAAACGATGATAAATAATGGTAATTGAACTGAGTGGAGTGCAATTTGGGCTGAAATCATGCGCGTGATTTCAAAATTGAACGAGCGCGTAGCGCAAGTTCGATTTGAAATCACAAGTATGATTTCAGACCAAAATTGCACGTCAACGAGGTTCAATTATCAATTCATTATAACCATTTTGAAATTGCCCAAATACAGGAATTGGTCAATTCAAATATTTTATTGATGCAGTACTGAACCGGTTTTTAGATAAAAAGTGGACCGGAAACGCTTTTACATCTTATTTTGTGATCAAAACAGAAAGACTTTGACGTCATGTATCAAAAACTCAGTCAAGCATAAAATGATGCGATTAAGAGCAAAAAAAAGTGCGATTCGTGAATAAATCGCACCAATTACAGCCAATCAGCTTACAGGGACCACAAGTGATTTTAAAATGGATGTAATAAAAGATGTAAGCCATCAGAAACCAGAGCAATTAAAAGCAACACAAGGTTATATCCGTTCTCCTGTTTCTTCATCACCGGTACATAATAAAAGAAACTGTCTTATCGACATAAGGCAACAGGGGAAGATGACCAAGATGAAAAGGGAGAAGGCGCCTGAAACAGGAGCAAACTGGGTAAACCCAGTAGCTTTTTTTGGCAGCAGTCAAACTGAAGTACAGGCAAAAGATACGGACACCTTCGTTTTTATTTCATGATTCCAATATCTAAACTAGATATCGAATATCTCAACTACAACACTAATACTGGAATAAAATCCATGCTCGACTTGGTTCTACCCTTCTCCTAAAGCGTCCTGGGTCTTCCAGCACCGTTAAACTGCAAATATGAATGGAAACCAGTATGAGATAAACATCTGTTTTTAATGAAAAGCCATAAAGTACTGCGACCAAAAGTATATTAGATTCAGTTAGCATTTAGTTTGAGTTGTATAAAAGAATGTACGTTTGAACGAATTACTTGTTGATCGAAAAATTTTGTGACTTCGACACAAAAGGAATACGTTCTGTAGCAAGAAAACGCGTTGACGCTTTTGAGAGGGGAATTAGTAAAGGTGGGGGTAAAAAAATTATATTTCAGAATGATGATTAGCAAAGGTGGCAAAGGGCCAACTTACAATTGGGACGAGACCTCCAAAAAAACGACGAATACTCGACTTCTGACTTTGTCTCAGTTCAGAAACCTTAATGATATCAGATGTTTACACTAACATAACTGAAGTGATGTGGACACGAGATAATACGAACAGCCTATAATCTTAAAACTTACCCGACACTGTATTTCCACAAAAGCGCATTTGACAAGCCTTTGTACCCGCTAATTTATAAACGTAGAATCTACCGCAGTTTCTAAGCTTGATGTATTGATTCCACCTACAGCAGTCTGATCCCGAATTGAAGCACACTTTACCGTTAACAATGCCATCAGTCATACTTGGATGTGGGGAGCTTAGCCAACCAGTAACCACAGTTCCACATGTCCCCCATGGAGGACACTTAGAAGCCATTTGGTCCCCGGAAGGATTTTGAAAGCGGTACCATCCAGTCGTGAGATGCTTATCGCATGCAGGAGAAACTCCATTGGGTAGAACTGATGACGCCGAGCGACTAGCTGTGTTCAGCGTCTTGTATCTAACGCACTCTTGTTCTAAGTAAAGGGCAGAAAACCTGGCCATTAGAGGGTTCTCACCTTCACTGCTACAAATGCATATACGTCGACAATTCCAACAAAGTAACAGTAACAAAACATAGATAAAGGTTAATAAATGGCCGACCGACCAAAGACAGACACATAACTAATGCGATGTTGGAATTATTATACGAACCATCTCCTACAAATCTGTAGACGACATTTGTGAGTGCTGTACCAACTAAAGATGTACACCGAGAAGAACTACCATAGCGGTCGTATGTCTTAGGTGCAGTGGCTCCACTCCAACATTCCCCGTAGTACTGGATTCTGAGACAAAAATGCTTTGTGATGAGTAAAGAATCAAAATTCGCGAAAACTGAAAACCCCGAGCAAGAATTTTTAAACAACTACTAAAAAGAATGATGTTGCTGAATATACCTGTTTCATAAGGACTTACAGCTGTGTGTAGAATACTCCTGCATCTTCTGAAAAAAGTTTTCTGCAATTTAAGGTCTTTCAGTTGTTAAGTTATTTCCCTGATTGTTACTTACGCAAAGTACATGTACTTCTTTTCTTTCGCTTTCTGAGCACATTTTTCGACCACTTCCTTTTCATGCACATGTAGATTGTTCCAATCAATATTTCCTCGATAATTGGCTAGTAGTTCTGGAAGAGCTCTAGCTTCCTTCCTACTTTTGTCCTTAAAACAGCCAACGTTGACATATTGAGATGCATCTGAGAGGAAAAGTTGAAACATATTTTAAAAGCCTATTTTTTCAAAATCAACCCATATATGTATTTGCCGGATATACATGCATACATTCGTGAGTACATATTTATAATATATATATATATATTTATTAAAAACTGGATCACTGGATAATGCATTTCAAGACTTTTCATTGGCTTGGCCATTATGGTATATGAGCCAATATACCATAATCTAATATTTATACTTTGTAAGATCCGGTTTCTTCTTACATAATAAAGTCGAGAAGATTTGTCAAATATCTTGGGGGCGTTTGTTTTAATAAAACAATTATTCCACTCGCGCTTGTTGGATATGAGATGATAATAGCCAACTCGGCGCCACGCGCCTCGTTGACTATCTATCATCTCATATCCAACACGCGCTGGTGAAATAATGCTAGGATGGGGGAGAACCGATATGATCACCCTAAACGATCCCACAGTTGTGGTATCGTCTAAGCAATGCCAGAGTGCTCAAACTAGAAAAGCCTACTGAGCTATGCGCAATACTAGCGGCAATGACTCATCCCACAGTGCTCAATTTAGACATGAAAGCAGAGTTTTATATACCAAAGAGCTATACATATTTATGTGCCAAAGAACTTATTTATTTAATCTCACATTCGTTTGATTTGGATAAGTTTTTTCTGGTAACTGTAACCGGAAAAGTACTCAGCAATTCGATGAAATTGTTCTCGTTTTTTACCAACTGACATTTAAGGATCATGCCATTACCCGATTTTTTTCCTTTTGGTTATACATCTTTGGGTTATTTTTTGTTAATCAGTTCTTTATCGCAAAAATGGCTCCAAGCATAATGGCAGAAAATTGTTAGATTAACGCATATGGACTTCCAAATTGTAAAGTTTCTCAGTTTGCCTGTTGCAATGCCTGTTTGTCGACGTCTGTAAAATGTCGCAGTTCTATTGTTAGCCGACCTTGCTGTTCATACGCGTTCTGAATAAACTGTTCATACGTGTTCTCAATAAACTGTCCATGCGAAGGCAAATAAAAACGTAAGATTGTAACTGCTTTTGTTTCATGGAATTAATTAGCATATGCAAGTTAGAAATAATTTGGATATATCAACAAAGTTGAAATGGTAAATTGACCACCGTATCGATTACAAAAGCTGACGTTTCGAGCGTTAGCCCTTCGTCGGAGCGAATAGAGAAATTGTGGGTTGTGTGTGCTTTCAAAGGCAGAAAATGGAGCTACGTTATTGGTGGGAACATGGCAACGAGAAAAACATGAATAAATCAGTGGAATGAAAAACGTTCGTTGATCCCTGTGGGATTTAGTCTGCCGGTTTGAAAGATAAGCTTTTGTTCAAGAGTTTTACGACTTTCCGTGCTACCTAAGTGTAAGGAAAGACCGCAGATTGCCATATGTTGCTTAGAATGATTCTAAGCAACATATGGAATGATTCTAAGCAACATATGGCAATCTGCGGTCTTTCCTTACACTTAGGCAGCACGGAAAGTCGTAAAACTCTTGAACAAAAGCTCATCTTTCAAACCGGCAGTCTAAATCCCACAGGGATCAACGAACGTTTTTCATTCCACTGAGTTATTCATGTTTCTCTCGTTGCCATGTTCTCACCAATAACGTAGCTCCATTTTCTGCCTTCAAAAGCACACACAACCCACAATTCCTCTATTCGCTCCGACGAAGGGCTAACGCTCGAAACGTCAGCTTTTGTAATCGATACGGTGGCCTATTTACCATTTCAACTTTGTTGATATATCCAAATTATTTCGTTACTCCCACCGACGCAGCCCCAAACAGTTTCTTTCGAAACTATCAGCCTCTATTCATATGTAAGTTAGCACTGCTGCCGAATATTCTCAAGTTACCAAAAAGAAAAAAGTGGTAAAATGATCTTGATCAATGATTCCTAATCCTCCCATTAAATGGAGGAGAAAAGACAACAAGGCAATTGAAGGACAACCATTGACAATCAGTAAAATTAGACAACCTGTTGGAAAAGTGATTTTTGTTATGCTAATATCCTAACAGCTGTAGTTAGTAACTTATATCTTGGAGTTCATCAGCTTAGGTGGCATGTATTTCTTTAGAACTCTAGCAATCTGCTCTGTAACTCTTTATCAACTATTTTACAGTTTTGGATGCGAACCGAACCTTAACGAAGAAAATGATAACCATCAAAAGCCTTAAGAAAACGTCGTGAAAATGACACTTTTCATAGTGTGAATTATGGGATCTTTCTCAGAAGAATTAACACAGTCACCGAGAAACGTCTAACAGACTATGAGCACCTGCCTTGAAAGCGTTAATTTACCCCTACATGAAAAAAAAAAAAAAAAAAAAATTTCCGAAACAGATTTCCGAAACAGTATTATGTTCAAGATTATACCTACTTGCCCTTTCTGCCAAAACAAGTATCATTGATGATTTCGTTTCCGATTCAAATTAGACTGATTCATTAAATAAAGAAATAATCAGAGATAAGATTCATTACAAACCTGCACAGTGTGTGTAATATTCAAAGTACAGGAGAAATACAGTGCATAAGATTAGTGAATTCATATTTTCTTCTTTGTTGCCGGACCTTCTTTCTTAAAATCGTGGCTTGAGGGTAACGTGGGGACGCTGACAGGTGTAAAATGTCGGTCTTCGAAGTGTGGATCGTGAGTAACTTGTCAGCTGACAGTAAACCCTCTCAAAATTAATTCTGACAAAGAGAGAAGATATGATATTTCCATGAACGATCAGTTGATATAACTTACCACAATTTCAGTGAAGTGAGCTCCAACTTACTGTTTAGAGTTAGAGTCGCTTGCGCTTTGTGTCAACTCCAAACTGCCACATCATTTTAAGCGTGGGATATTTTTAAAGAAACTTTAATACTCAAAGCGCATGAAGTTTCCTGTTATTTGTTGGTCCACTAAGTAAGCAATAGAATAAATTGCTCTAATTTTGAACTGCAAAGCTTTGTTACACTAGGTAAATATAATAGTCTGATCAACATTGATCGCAAACCACTTTTGGCGCACTTAATGATTCGGCACAAAGCTACTATCTAAATGTTTCTTTGTCTTGATATTCGGCAAAGATAGTAGTCACTTAAAGATGAACTTTAAGTGTGTAACTCTTTTCCCGAAAAAAAAAAAAAAAAAAAAAGGATGGAGGACAATTTTACTCAAGATAAAAACCAGCGGAGGCGAATTTAAAAATAAAAAATTAAGGGCTTTTCTTTAGCTTGGTTTACTATCATTATTAACACTATCAGCACATCTTAACCTTTACTATTTTTCTGACCTTCTTACTATGGGCCGGTTGAAGCAAAGATTTAAAAGCTTAAAACCTGGGTTTTTCTATATCTGAGTATTTATGACTCATATGCTCTCTATATCAAAACGAACCAAAATTGAACATAATTCCTTTTCTTTATCTGCCCTTTTACTAAATAAAGTAAATGGACGAGAAGCCGAAACCTTATTCGAGGATTCCAAAAACAAAAGACAACAAATGCGGCTTTCAGAAGATATTAATCGATTTTAGCTCGTTCAGGACAGGTAACAACAGGTGGTTAGGTCTAACTGATCTAGTTGTTTCGAATCGAACTTTTTCTCCTAAAAAAAATTGAGTAGAGCAACTAGAAAGAACCAAGAGGGCTACGGTTAAAATTTTTCCATCTTGAAACCAGATTTTTTTTACGGTTAAATATTATTATGACTGATGATTTTAATTATTTCAGTGAAATATTTAAAATTTTACGCCTAACGGCTAAATTTGCTCGGATTATCCAATGAAGAGCCTCAAACTGGAAGCCGTAAACCTTTTTTCATCTTAATTTTTTTGGCAAATTGGAATGAATCGTAAGTTCTTTGCATATACTTACAGCATAGAATAAGCTAAACCTCCCCACTATGAATTCACTGATTCTTATTCCATTCTTAGATTACCGTGATTCTCTATTACCCAAGGATACAACGACAATCTGGAAAACCGAAGTTTTTCTAACCTGTTTCTTCGATGCTCTACTCCTCTTTGAAAAAAGGACGCGGTTAAATGTCGAGCTTGATCTTTTAGGACAGTTATTTAACTCCACTTACAAAATTATCTCAAGAACATAACAACTAAAACACAAACACCTTAATGTACTTGAATAAAGTAAGGACGCCTTCTCTTGACATGCGTTAGCGATAATCTATAAGATCAAGGAATCAAAAGGATGCGATAGGAATTTCCTGCTTTTCGGAACAAACATATTAATTAAACCTGCTATAATTCTCGTAGTGAATACTGCACAGAATCGCATAATTGAATAAAATCTCGCATTCTGATTGGTTAACGAAGCGAGGTATTTAGCATGTAATTGTGAGTTGAAAACGAGGCTAAGTGATATTCTTTTTGGATCTCTTCTTTCGCGTTCACGATAAAAACGGATGTTTTTGCTGCTTTCTTTTTTTTTTCTTATTTTTATTCAACTATGCGATTCAAGGAAAATCCATTACCTGACTCGTAAATAGAGCGTTAAACTACTTGAAAACTGATATCGCACTCATCGCTTCACCATTCAATTTAACATTGCAATTTAACATGCAATTTGACGCGAAATTCACGATTCAGGTAATAGATTTTCCTGTAATAACATGTTTATCCTTTTTAAGACGCTAAAAGGTACCGGCTTCTTTCTTCATCCTAGTTACATACTTGAATTGAAAAAAAACATTAAATCGCAAGAAATAGAATAAAAGATGGTAATTTTTTTCTAATGGTTCCAACTTCCTGCAAAAAAAGAACTCGAAACTGAGTTTCGGCGAAACTCGCCCAGTGAACGGTAAATTACTTTATGTAATTTCTAGGTGATCAATTATGACGCCGATTTTAAACTCTCGAGGGGAAAGCATTGTAATGCATCTGGCTCCTAAAGAGTAACTCATTAAAAGTTCTTTTTACACTGTTTACTAGCAGTCATGAATACATGACAATATAGTTCCTGAAAAGAACTCTGTCATCGATAAGAAAAACTATGTGAGAAGCGCTTAATGTTTACGCATAGTGGCACACGTCATTTTGATGTCATTTTCAACTTTTTTTTGTCATTTTTCAACTTTATTTGTCATTTTCAACTTTTTTTGTCATTTTCATTTTTTTTTTTGTCTTCTTCCAATTTACGGGGATTTTATCTATGAAGAATGTTAGAAGATAATTTGGCTTTATCACCTGAGTTGATAGTAAGAAAAGGCCAAAAAGCGTTAACCCTCCGTCAGTTGGAAACAGATCAGTGGTAATTCTAAGAGGAACGGGACCAGTGTGCGCATATAGCGATTAAGTTTTTTCATTTCTTTTTCTTTGGGTCGAACACTTTGCTCCATGTACTTTGGTAATTGCTATGGCACTCTGTAATCGTGGTAAATCTTAATGTAGTACTTTTGAAATGTGAAAGAAAAGATACGTCAGATACAAACAGCAATTATTTGAAGCAATCAAAAGCACAAATCTCTCAGTAAACAGCACTGAATTTAAACATTCGGAAAACCTTGTTAGATTGAAATGGTTACAAATTTTTAACATTCAGTAATTATTTCATTTTCACATCATCGGTGTACATTTTAGAGATGCATAAAAGTTCTTCAACTAGTTTCCGCGTGCGACTAACTATTTTAAGAGCTGCGCAAACATCGTTATAGAGAAATAACATTGTTCCGACTTTTAATTGTGTTTTCGGAAAACCAAAGAAATCATCACATTATCTAGGTCCCAAAACCTTTAAAACCGACTTTCCCTCAATATAACCCGTCGAAGGGTTGTCACTTCGTTGTAGGAGTGAATATTCGGTTGGGTTATAAGCGAAATAGTATTGCAGATTTCCGAACGTTCTTGAAATATCTGACGAAACTCCTCAATCTCCTGACTGTTTTTATGATTTTCCACTTTCATTATCTCCCGCATGGACAACAGGGCTTCACTGTGAAATTAAAACAAGGCAATTTGGCCAAGCAAACTCGTGACAGGTGAAGCCAAATGGCAACGTAACAAGATATCTAGCGGCAGATGGGCTACTGCGCATGCGTTCGTATGCTTGTGCTTGCATTGTAACAAGATAAACCGACTCTATTCAACTGCAACTTTATTGTGTTTTCTGAAATTGATCAAAATCAATAAATAAATGATTGAAAAAAAAAAAATAAAAACCGAAACAAAAATTCGAAGCCAACAATTTTACTTCCTTGCGTATCACATCCTATGGAGTCCCATGCAAACTACCTGGAACTTCAACCCTAAAAAATAGAATACATGAACAAATTATGAGATAAATAATTTTTCCAACTGGTTTAAAGTTATGTTTTTTTCCAACATGAGAAAACAATAGGCATTGTATCTATACGACAACGCGATTGCGATTATTGCCAAATTACATGATGTGAGATTCGGACTTTATTTGGCTAGACCGTTCCAAAAAAAAAAAAATTACGCTAACTACTTGAACTACCAGCCTTTTTCTCCTTCAAAAACAAGAGAAAATTTAAAAACCCTTGTGACGTGTTATTTAAGCAAGCATAAGTGTTCAGTTTAGCCCATAATTTCGTATGGCAGAGCACCTCGAATAAAGAAATAACAGGACTAAAGAGAAATTAAACAGAAAATAACGCAGGGAAAAAAAAGAAAACAAAACAAAAAAAAAAAATTTATATGATAACTCACTATTTTTCCATTGCCACAGTATCTCAATTGACAATATGGCGTTGATGTAAGATAGAAGACGTAAAATCCTGCGCAATTACGAACTCTAGCTTGGGTCTTCGTGAAGCAGCAGTTTCTGTCTTGATGAAAGCAAATTTGTCTAGACACAATTCCATCTTGAACGGAAGGAAGTGGCCCGTTAAGCCATCCAGGTACGATGGTCCCGCATTTGAACCTACTAGGGCAACTGTTGGCGATAGCCGTGCCCGCACGGCCTTGAAATCGGTACCACGAGGGCTTGAGACCGATATCGCACGGGGCCGAAGGAGTATAAGAGTGATGAATCGACCGGTCAGGTGCTTGGAGAACGCGGTATTCTTTACATTCTGAGGAAAGACAGAGTTGGCCAGAGAGCATTAAGTTAAGAGATTGCATTCCACATTTGGGCCCCCTTCCCGGATGAATAACTCCTAGATAACTTAAAAACACTCCTGTTTCTCGAGTCTTTATCAGATATAAAACCAATCTACCAAAACCTTCTAGCTACACGCGAGGTATCAATGACATTATTCTTGGAAGAAGAGGTACTCAGAGTCTAAATTAAACTGAAAAGGGTATGAAAGGGAAGGAAAAACTCTTTTTGGGGGGATTGAGTCCTGTCGTAGGGGGGAACAAAATTTTAAAAAATGTTTATTTTTATACAATTTTAATAAATTTTGGAGGTAACAATAGAAAGTACTGGGCCAATAATAAATGATTGCAGTCTAACCGTTGATTTCACAACCTTTTATTTGAATTTTACAAATAACTAACTCGTGCAGCAATAACACTTCGACGAGTCAACGCGCGCACTTCATCAAATTAAATGCTCTCTTTCAGCTTTAGCAAGTACTATCACCTTTTGAAACGAGCCGGTACACGAAATTAGCCCTTCGCTTTCCTACACCATTTTCACATCGCGTCGACTCTCCATCTTCGTCATAAGTCAAGTGTGCCAGTGGTCCACTCCAGCATTCGCCGTAGAACTGAAGACCAAAGTATACATAACCGGCCTTCTTTACTTCTTTGGCACAGGCTCGTATCGTGTTATTTATGTTATTCCAATCGATTTGATACGGTCGGGAGCGATAGTTCTTGACTAGAAGTGGTAATGGCCTGGGTACGTTTAATTTGTCCGCAAAGCAACCAATTTGTTCATAATGAAAGTCTAAAATATACGAAAAAAAAACCAAATAGAAAAGACTAAAACAATACGCAAACAAAATAATGATCTCTTTAGATATAGCTTTGGCCCATGAAAGAAAATCAGTGGTATTAGTACCAGTCCAAATATTGGTCTATCAGATACGCTCTTTGTCAAAGTATAAGCCTCTTAAATTAATTGGTTTATTTACAAGTTATGGTGACATTTGGTATGGGAATTTCATCAGAAAGATGATGCGCCAAAAAAAAAAAAAAGAAGTTTTAGAACATAGCTGGCAGAGTCGCGCAATCAAATTCATTATACGTAAGCGTGCTCAAAATCCCGATAGTGCACGCTGATGGCGTCAGCAAATCCGACTTCGCCAGAAACTTTTTTTTTCGCGCGAGCGGCCATTGTCGGCGCGGGGAAATATAATATATTTCGCGAAAATAATGGATACAAACAGAAACTCGGCCTACTAGTCCGTAAACGAAGACGATGTTTCGACCTTTTCCCTTGGGTTAGAGTTCTTAAATGAGGCAGAAAAAGAGAAAAACAAAGGAAAAGGAGACTCGGCATCAGCGCCGTCACGATTCGCTTCAACTGATATTGTTGTCCGTTTTTCGCGTCGGATTTGATACACAATTCCACCGGCTATGTTCTAAAACAATTGGTTCATGCTTTCAGCTGTGCACTATCGAGTTATGGAGCACGTGGGAAGCTTGGAGAGCACTCAAGAAGCTAGAGTTGCCCTCGGTTATCGCCTCGGGCAACTCTTACGCTTCTTTCGTGCTCTCCAAACTTCCCGCGTGCTCCATAAATCGATAGTGCACGCTAAAGCATGAACCAATTGTTAATTTAGTGTGCCTCGTGTGAGTTTCTAGCCCGGCATTTTAAATTTCTTCACTATAATCCATATCAGTCGCTAATATTTCGCAATCTCTTTCACTTTTTTATGTTACTTTCTGAAAGAAGAAAAAATTCTCAAAAAGTTATCTACGTTGCCTACCTTCACTACGTAGCAAAATTCACACACTGTTCAGTTAGGTTTTTTACCATAGATTACATATCGTAACAAAGGAGTAGAAAATTAGGTAATTTGGTCATATCAACTAAGTTAACTTGACTCTGATGATGACTTCCGCACAGGTTGTCGAAACGTCAGTCACTGCCACCGACAACAGTCCTTCTCAGGACTACACTCACCCGGACGATCAGACTACACCTTCATAAGTTAAAATTATTGTGAATTGGCCAACGTACAGTTAAAAAGCTGACGTTTCGAGCGTTAGCCCTTCATCAGAGCGAGGAGAAAATTAGCCAATCGTATGGGAAACTGCTGAATACATATCGGCGTCTAAAACGTGCCATCCTATCATACTTGAAAAGAAATACCATATAACTTGTAACATGACACAAAAAAAAGGTATTGAATCTTTTTATCAAATACAGTGTTTGTACGCGGCTTAAATTGCGTCCTCTTTCGCGCGACTTAAGACTTTTGGACTTTGGATTAAAACTGAATGAACGCCTGACTGTTATCCAGATTAGCTTTGGTTGGTAAGCCCTGGCAGAATAATTTCCCGATTATATCTTGGTAGATTATTTTAAACTGAAAATAGAACATGGAAATACGTATTATTCACTTGATGAAAATTATCGTGCCCCATTGAAGCAAGCTAGAACACAACAGCCGCCGAACTGTGGCTTTATTAAAAATAATTCGCGAACGCCGAGGATAAAATGTATGAATCTGGTATTATCTCTCAGGTGTTTCACACTGGTCGCTTGTATGGATGGGCCGCATTAGGTGATTCCTTAATTTTTAAATAGCATGTTTGTAAATTGAATAGTCGCACAAAAAAGAGTTATCAGGCAATGTCGAAAAGAAAAACGGATCGTCAAGTGAATGTGAACAATGCTCGTTTTTGGTAAGCGCGTGGTGATAGATCTACAACGTCCATTTTCTTGCATGTAAAGATAATTTCCAAACAAAAGAAAGCTCTTCATCTTTAATTTTTAAAGTGTTCGCGGGGTGCGAAGCTTGTTGGCTATTTACATACATATTATGAATCAGAATTGTACTGCGTACGGTTAAAATTCTAAGGTTAATCTAAAGAGTTCCTTGAGGAAGCGTATATACATTTTATCCGGCAAATACAATTATTATTTTTTTACACAGTATTTTTCAGCAGTCTTTACCTTCGTCATCTTGGAGTAAATCAATTTTCTCATTGTCTTTAGCCGCTGTTAAACAACTAAGAAATACCTGCAACAAAAGAAACCGAGGAGTGATCATTGCTGTTGGGTTGCAACAACGCTTTGTTAAGGTTTGACCCTTTATCTGCCTTTCAAACCAATCTTATTCTGTTCTACTCGAACATGATCAACAAACAAAACCGCCAACACGGTATTGTGTAGGTTGCAACCGTATTTTGGTAGTTGACACTGTCTACAGAGGATTGAAAGAAGTTGGCTCTACAAAGAGAACTTGAATTTGTCAACGCGACACCTGCTAATAACATATTGTTAACTTAGCACTTCACACGTTCAATGACACATGTCGGTGTCACTCTTTTAACGATTTTATTTAATTTAATGGTTGAAATTTGACTGAATACTGAAAATTTGTTTTTGGAACTTAATATAACTAGTCAAAACGGCGGTGATTATTAACTTAGCTTATCATCATTACCAGTATTGTTCTGGTAACTCTTTCCATTCTTCCGTTAGAAAATGCTTATTCCTTTTCTTTCACCAATATAATCTTTGACAGAGGAGTCATTACAGAGTGACAATTGGATGTAAATCACAATGCCATTCTGACAGGCAGTCCGCCACAGCTGCGAAAACAAATTTTATTAAAAACTTTATCGGCCGAAGATGAACCGGACACGTTTTTACTCATCATAAATTAACCCGAAGAATCAACATTCATAATCTGACCGGAAATTCGCTTTTTCACTTTTGAATACTCAATAGGACGAGATATTTTCGTTAAAGTGCAAAGCAGTCACGAGTAATTGTTCTTAATTCTAAAGCGGATATAATTATCCACACAATGAAAAATTCCGAAGAGTTAAACAAACGGCAGATGCATTGATTGGATCGGTGAAGATTCTTCGAGTTTGAATTTGTCGCGTGACAAATACCTTGGTGCACTTTTGATAATTTGTTGTTGGATTTACAAAAGTTCCAGTAAGATGTATCAGCTTTCCCTAGACATACAGAATTCTCTTCATTCCTAATCTAGAAAGTTTTAATTCAGCCGTGAATAAAGCTGCAACTAAAGATAAAAATGAACATAATACTCTAACGGACGAAGTTGCAATCTAAAGCATCAATGGAAATTAAAAGTATTTTGGGCGTTGATTAAACGAGTGGAGTTTTCAGGGAGACTGGCTCAAAAAAGTGATCAAAGCAAAATAAAGGAAAGCTCAAGAGGTTTAAATCTGGAACTAAGAGGAAAGGCATTGGAAAACACTCCTTAATAAGTAAAACATAGTTAGGAAAGTGGAAAGAGGAAGGGAAGGCGAAATATACTGCTCCACGGAGTCTGTATGATACTACCTCATCGATGGAAAGGACACAAATGTCTATATATACATTTCCTAGTTTTTCTAGGGAAAATTTGGCGAAAAATCGAGAACTAGAAGTTGGTGATCATTTTCTTTTATTTTCGTAAGTTTAATGTTTGATTTAGGGGTGATACTGTCTATGGAGAATTTGAATTTGTAGCCACTCCTAAAGATCGAAGGGTCTGTAGACAGAAATGAGATCCCAAACGGAAGTGAAACGGAAACGGAAGTGGAAACCCATGGCGAATGCAAAGATGGTAGGGATGAAAGGGTGATGCAAGGTTGTGAAGGACAATTTTATTTTCATATCAGTTGTGTTCAGTAGATAGTAATGAGTAAAAATGACTCGCTGATACAGTGGATCAGCTCTTTTCCCATTTCATTACTGAAGACCTCTCCTTTTCACTGCCCATTTCCACAATATGCATACGCGCAGCTGATCTTGTTGTTCAGCTTGTACACGAAAAAAGATGAACAGTTTCGAATCTGAATGTCGACTTTTCTTCCACAACAATTGCTAAGCCAGTTGAAGCAAGCATCCCCTGCTTGAATTCCTTCGGAAACCTTCAAAAAAGCACATAAAGAAAAAATGAGATGGAAACTGGTCAATGTATGTTGATATGGCATTCATATTATTCACTTGTTTTCGAATTTTGGTTTGATTTGAGTTTTTCTTAACCAGAAAAAAGAATGAAGAGGGTACTAAGTTTGGAGATGATAACCTTGGGTGCAAGTTAGTTCTTTTATCTTCCAACATGATGTTTCGAAAATAGTGCTGTGGTCAGTACATGTTTATCGCAACGTGAAGAGATTTTCTCTTCAAAAAAATTCCCCAAGCGACATGAATTGACTAACTTCATCTAGTGAGGGATAATGAATGATATATTTACCAACAAAACTACTTGACCATTTCCCATGTGTTGACGTTTTACTTTGAGTAAACAAGCCGCTCCTTCGTTATATTCAGACTGTCACTAAAAATAGATCCATATGAAACAAAGAGATAATCCAAATTTGAACTGATGATAACCTGAGGGTAAGATCCGCTTTACCATCCTGTACCAAGAGTCTGACACCTGCTGGATGGGACACATTTGTCTGCCATTGCAGTTCCTGATTGGCCAGTAAATCTATACCAGCGGTTTTCATCCAACTTTCCATTGTCGCATCTAATCGGGTGTTCCAAGTAAGTTACATGAAACTGAGATCGGGAGGCGTCGTCAAAAATGTTGTAGGTTTTACATTCATTTTCTGCGTAAGAATGATAGCAGAATTTGCATTAAGTATACACCAAAGAGGAAATGTTGGTGTTCAATATATACTAAAACAGTGGATAGTGTTGAAGGCGCGCTCTGATTGGACAGTCAAACTCCGAATATCCTTTGCTATTTACCTCCGAGCAACTCGAGAAAAAATGGCGTCCCGTTTGCACCCATGACAAGCGAAGAAATCACTCAAATCAATCTTTGGTGGTGTATATTATCTCACTGTTATAGTAGATACTAAAACAACTATTCACCTCACTGTCGGTCAAGTTAGCGGTAGATATTTACCTGGCCGCTTCGCGGCTCGGTAAATATCCACCACTTACCAACTCCACTTCGGTCATAGTTGTTAAATAGTTACTAAATCGCATAAGGACGCTTGAGACCTCAAATCTTACAGTATGGTGATGACAATAGTGCTAGAACACACGCAAACCTCCTTCCTGCTTGATCTGCTCAAGAACTCCATAGTTAAAATTGAATTTGCATTGTTTTTTTTTTGTGCACGGATTATTATTACGTGAAGTATTATTAAACAAAACCATAATCAGACCTACAGACAACGAGCGAAAGGAAAGGCTTATGAAGAAAATAACTTATCAAGTTATGGTTGTTTGGGTCCAACTTAATTAATACACTATTGAAAGATAAATAATACGAAGTGGTCTTTGTAAGTAAAAACGGAGCAAACAAATCATTGAAAACAACTGATAAGAATAACTAAAAAATGATAAGGAAATAAAGAGCTAGGATTTGACTTGGTTAAAGCACGTGCCTTCCAGGTAACGGCTGGGTAACATGCACTCTTAACTCCACCAGCCACCTGTTTATTAACTGGCAAAGGAGGAGACTCATTTTTTAGTAATCAAAAGTATGATAGACATCAGTGTAAACTATTGCCAGTAGTTACGAACCTTCAGTAAGCATGTACACGAAGTTAGCGTTAGCTTTTCCCACATATGGAGCTGTCGTGGTGCATCTCTTTGATAAACCGTGTTTAGTATAGGTACTTTGACCTGCTGATCCACTCCAACACTCTCCATAGAATTGGACTCCGAAAAATGAAAAGCCCCTTTCTTTAGCCTAAATAGGACCAAAAAATTTTTGTCATATTTCATATATGACACTTTGAAAATTTCATTTCAGTGTGTATCTTAAATAGGCGGCTTATGGAGCTGTATGAATAGAGAAAACATAAAGTTACAAAGACGACCGTAAACATCGTTGCGAATTCGAAAGCTGACTGTACAAGTACTGAAGCCAACTTTTTACTCTTTGCAGCTATTGTGGAAAACATCAACAACGACAAAAATATCTGCAACAACAATCCGGCAAACCTTAGTGGCGCATCTTTTTATGACAGAGTTTTCCAAATCACTCCAGTCCAAGATATCTGGCCATTTTGCATTTTCCACGCGATAGTTTGCGAGCATTGTAGGCAAGGCCCTATCTGAGCGTATGTCGTTGTAACATCCGACGGGCACATAGTCTATGACGTCTGTAAACAAAGAATGATAGACAAATTTTAAGCTATTTAAACTGGGAATGAGTTTTCTACATGAGCATGAATGGTTTAGAGCAAAAGATCCCCAAACCTGCCGGGATCAGCAAAAAACAACAATTGAGAAAAATAAAATCAAAACAAAAACAAAAACAGAAACAATAACAATAACAAAATTATCTAAAAACAAAACAGAACAATCAGACCTAAATCAAGAGAAAAAAGGGGGAGAAAAGCCAAGGGTATAATGAAATATCCAAAAGGTCTCGTGAGAAACGCGTCTTGTTCGGTTGAAACTATACAATTAAAATGTTGGGGGAGAAGAAATTGGCGGAGAAAATGATGGACTTTTATCTAGAGAACTTTAAATCCTAGAGAGATGGAATAGCATGAAATGAATAAATGAAATGGTTCCACCATAAGGTGGTTCGTCGTCAACTCTTTCCTTATCGTCCTTTTCGAATGGAATCTCGTCCCAAAAAGTCGAAGTTTTCGATTGGAAAACAAAGAAAAGAAGCCAGGGAGTATGCCCCGTTGAGTACGAATCAAGAAATTGGTAACCGGGTAAAATGTGTGGAAATATTCAGGAAAGGCTTCCTAACACGATAGAATAAGTATAAGCAGAGACCTACCAATACTAAATACTTGACTCGCGAGAAGGACGCAAACAATTGCCTTGAGAACCATGTTCAGAACGTAAAAAACTGAAAAAGATGATGTCGATTTACCTAATGTAATACCCAGTCAGTTAAAAAAGGCAAACACATGCGGATAGTAGTGACAGTTACTCGGAAACGCATGTATGAGCCACCTTTCGCCGACGACAAAAGCAAACGACATCAAATCCCCAGCAAGGCTAATTTAAATTGTAAAAACTGAAAAGGTTGACTGTGTACGTGTAAATGTCATATGACAGGTTAGATAAAGACATTGGCTCACGCTCCAAAAAGAAAACCTACCTCAGCCTTTATAATAACTGTTTTTTTCAAGTTAAACAAAAACATTGCATGAATGCAGAACTAATTTCTGAGTATCTCCCACATATCCGGCCGTCAAAATTGTTGTCGGATGTACTCTAACTTATAACCAACAATTTGCAATCGGGTACTAAAATGTAAGAGATAGCTTGAAGAAAAAAAAAAACAGTGACACTCAGTCATTGCCAGAAAGCAGCGATACTTATTAGATCAAATATTCTATCAAGAAAGTGGTTCTACTTAAATCAAACATTCTATTACGAACTCTCTCTCTCTCTTTATTACTGATTTTCTACTAGACAGACAGTTTCAATTACAAGCTCAAATCATGCACATGTTTCTACTTTCTTTTGCAAAACGATTATAAAAAATTTCGTCTCAGTGAAAGGGAAAGAAGCGGATGTCTTTTTGTTTCTTTCTTGCAACTGTAGTTCGCTGAAAATTTGACCAGATTTCAATAGCTAGTATATCATATGTAATTGATGGAAATAACAATCGTCAAAGCATCCTGCTAAGAGCCGGAAAAGGTAAAAAAAATAAAAAACACTCAGATATTTAACTCTTCCATGAAATTATCAGGCCCGTGTCATGCAAAAAGCTCTCTTGATCACGTTTGGTGCATCACCCGGAATGGCTTCACGGTGTGAGCATTATGTCCTCTGGGATATCCGATCACTTTCCTATATTGTTAAATGGTTACCAAGCGATTTAAATGCATAAGGAGCAATGAAGATCAACTCAAAACAATCACCTATCGGGATTAAAGTAACAAAGGAAAGCGCGAACCATCGAGTTTGGATTCGTGTTTGAGTTACGGATTTTGAGTCGGACTTCGATTTGAACCTCTTTTTAACGAAAAAAAATTACCACTAAGAACCAAAGAAGTAACTATCTATGCCTGACGAGGGTGTCACTAAACTTCAGACCTTGAAAACTCAAACTTCAGATCCCCGAAAAAGTCAGATCTCTCATTCCATCTTTGTGCGATTTCAAATTTAGTGTGCTCAAGATTTAAATCGCAAAATATTATTTACATATTTTCCGTGAGAGTAAGCAGTTGGTCTTTTCAAGTAGAAAGAAATGAGGAATTCAAAATTAAATTGGCTTTTGTTTGAAAAATAAAATGAAATTTCATCGAGAATAATTTCAATAATTGCATGCTGAGTGATATGTTTCGCAAAAAAAAGTGGCTGGATACTCGTGTTACCTTTCAAATAATGTTAAATACTTGACCATGAAAATTTCGTACCACAAGGACCGAATACGACTTCTAAAATTAATGTATAGCTAAAAAAAATGCACAACTTGAAAAGGTTTGCGCGTATAAGGAAAGTTGACATGGTTCATCGGTGACGACAACTTGCGACAGATCCGCTTGTTTCCATCGATTTTCCGTCGTAGAGCAATTTACTCGTGTTTGAGACTTTGGAAATCTCTGTGATGGATTTGTAGAAATCAATTAAATGCAGAAAGGTAATTAAAACTATGGTATTTTTTTTCAGATTCGTTGGCTTTATACTTCTATGTATATACTGGGCTACAACGGCAGAAATGGTAATTATGCCTCTTGCTCGCCTGCCAATAACCTAGTGCTGAACACTGTGCATTGCTAGGGGTGAGCTCGGTTTGCTGGGAGAATTCAACAGACAACCTTTATTTTCCGTAATTTGGCCACTCAGTTGAGTGGCCGTTTATTTTTAATACCAAATCAAATTACAGTAAAACCGGAAATAAAACCTAATCCAAGAAAAGGTGAGGGCAAACACCCATCGAATGAGAACTCAACGCACCTATGAGAATGCTCGAAAATAATGGGCGGGTTAATAGGGTGGGAAATGTTTGCCCTGCACTGAAGCTTAACTAAAAGAGGCCCGAAATCACATGTTCGGATGTTTAAGTATCTGCTATCGTAAGTCCCGGATGTAACCCATCAGGGGTAATGATAAAACGCGCAGCAGGTTACATAAACTAATTTATTCCCTTTGGTAATAAAATTAATGTCATTTATGCCTCTTGCTCGCTTGCCAATAATCTAGTGCTGTACACTGTGCATTGCTAGGGGTGAGCTCGGTTTGCTGGGAGAATTCAACGGACAACCTTTATTTGCCGTAATTTGGCCACTTAGTTGAGTGGCCGTTTATTTTTAATATCAAATCAAATTACAGTAAAACCGGAAATAAAACCTAATCCCAGCAAAGATGAGGGCAAACACGCCAAAGCCCTGATCGATCTGAGAGACAGGGTCGCCTCACCTGAAGCCCAAGCAATGCACAGTGCCTAAACAAAAACTACTCTAAGAAAACAACGCAGCTCACACTGGCAAGGAAACCAGCCTAGTGCCCCCTGGTGAGAATGATAGACTGAAAGCTAGTATTCAATGTCATGTTAATACTAATGAAATTATTGTCATGCTTATGAAACAGTTGGCCCTTGCACAACCATCCCTTAAGCGGGTCCTCCTAGAGTGAGATGACAAACCGTTAAATAAATTACTTTAAGAACTCCGCCTACTTACAGGCCAGAGAAAGTGGCCCAGAGTGGAAACATTGGACCCTTACCCTAATGTCCCCGAAACTAGCACTACCAAATAAAC
Organism: Stylophora pistillata; assembly: GCF_964205215.1. Classification (NCBI taxonomy): domain Eukaryota; kingdom Metazoa; phylum Cnidaria; class Anthozoa; order Scleractinia; family Pocilloporidae; genus Stylophora; species Stylophora pistillata. The sequence goes on along the minus strand of NC_142522.1, from coordinate 4,249,656 downwards.
CTAACGTAAAAGGTCAAACTGCGGGCCCTTGCTCAGCAACCATTTCTAAATTACAGCGGCTTATGATTGCACATTCAATTTATGCTCAGAACATTTGCCACTTTAGGAAACAGTTGGCCCCTGGACAGATGCTCTTAAGTAGGCCCTACCTAATCCCTTCAGGGTAACACTGATAATACACTGTGGAGCTCCACAAGGTAATGAACTATCTTTGCGTAACCCCTTTACCAAGTGGCCCCCGCACACATGGTTTAATGAAGCAATATAAGAGTGTACTATACTCAGGAGATTTAATATATGTAAGTGTAAGAGGTGGTTCATACTCTAATATTCCATATTCACTGTAATATTAAGACAAACATGGCACAGATACCAGTGGCCCCTGCACACCAGATCTGGGCCATGTTTGGGAAAGTCTACTATGTCTATACTGTATCCCCCTGCACGCATGGGAAAATGGTACTGAGCTACGCCTGGAAGGCTCACAGAGACCCCATTGTGGAGGTTCATAAATATCGCGGAAATGCATTAGAGTTTCCGCATCCAAAATCCCTGATCTGTGGGTCTAAGAGCCGCAAAGAACGCAACAGCATACATGGCCTGAGCTAATTTTTTTTTTTTTTGATGATTGAGTTTGTTCGCAGGCCAATATGATATTTTCTAGTAATGGGTAACCGAGTAATGGGTAACCGAGTGTCTCTCGAAGGGATCATTTTACTGTAACCCGCAATGCGAGTTTGATCATTTCAGATTTAGTGGGGTCAGGTAGAGAAGCTAAACGATGGGAACAAGCAAAATTTAAAAGGCCCATTAAAGATCGTCTCTCCCGCTGGGCGACCTTCTTCCTAAGCAAAATTCTGAAATCAAAGAAGAACGTGTACGTATTTTTTAAGGAGGCAAACGAGCTTCCTGAAACACCGAATCTAGTTCAATGCCTTTAAAAGATAACGTAGTAAGAGGGTCGCAGGTTTTCTCAGGTGCTATGGGAATGCCAACATCTGAACCAAGATCGATAAACAAATCTAGCAGAGTCAGACAAAGTTGCTTTTCTGGGGCAATAATTGGAAAATCATCCAACAGATGAATGAATTTCCAACAGATGAATGAATTTCAAGCCATGTCTGACAGAGTCTATACATCAGCAAGACCCATAACAAAGGCCAAAGGAAAACCATCATTAAATAAATCCTTAAATAAAATAAAAGGAAGAGAGATGACAGTATAAAACAATCTGGCACAAATAAGTTATCTATAACACCACAAGGTAGTTGTAGGCATACAAAAGATGCAACAGCACAGATGGTACATGAATGGCACAGAGTAATAACACTCCCACCGAGTAAGTATCATCACCCATGCTGACAAAGCTAGAACAGTACTTCCCTTCCATACATAAGATGAATTTTTAAATAAAATAAAAGGAAGAGAGATGACACTATACAACAATCTGGCACAAATAAGTTATCTACTTACACCACAAGGTAGTTATAGGCATACAAGAGATGCAACAGCACAAATGGTACATGAATGGCACAGAGTAAAACACTCCCGCCGAGTAATTATCACGACCCATGCTGACAAAGCCAGAACTGTACATCCCTTCCATACATGAGATGAATTATTAAATAAAATAAAAGGAAGAGAGATGACAGTATACAACAATCTGGCACAAATAAGTTATCTATAACACCACAAGGTAGTTATAGGCATACTAAAGATGCAACAGCACAAATGGTACATGAATGGCACAGAGTAATAACACTCCCACCGAGCAAGTATCATGACCCATGCTGACAAAGCCAGAACTGTACATCCCTTCCATGCACAACCAAAGAGGTGACAACCTGGCCACACAAAAGTAACAACAACTGGGGAAATCAATTAGTAATGATTGCACTGTGACTGTCTCAGTGAGCAACACAACTAGCTGACTGAAATCAGGTCCTGCCGATTGAAAGCATTACAACGAGCGTGTAGCTAGTCGTTGGCACCAACTGTAATTTTACCTAGAGCCCCACGGTGGAATGTTTCCCTCAGGGGACTATTGAGTTCAGCCTTGTTGGTTATGCCGAATATTTTCTTTTATACGTCTTAGGACAGGAGTCCGTACAGCTTCAAAATACGATTTAAGTCTTAACGTCCGAGCTAAGGTGAAGCGAGAGCAGAGGGCCCGATAACTCGTGGGTAGCTTGTATTATCCTGAATCAAATCGTCCGATCTCAGCGAGGGCAATTAAAATGGAGGCGGTGTTGCGAATGTTTTCAGGATCGTACTAGATTGATTTATCCACTCTAAGCCGCCCCGTCCGAGAAGTACTACTAAAACAAAATTTGTTATTGTTCTTTCGCAGTAAATTTGTGCCACGCTTTGTTGAAAACTTATATCCCTGTTCTATACAATTAGAATATGTTAGTAATTTTATGGCTTAATTAGCCAACTGAAAATAGAAAAAATTAAAATACCCAATGCTACCCCGAACTCACTTGGCTATTTGTAAATTTGACCTCATAGCACGGCATTACAAGAAAATGCGTTGGATAAAGGAGATAATCCTGCACGTTAGTTTTCACTTAAGTTCCATGTTAGCCTTTACTTTTTCGCATCGCAGCTAAATTCACCCTGCTTATCTATCTGCTTTTCTAGGGAATAGTTTCTTTTTTCGTGTCAGGGTATAACTATCCGAAGCTCAGCTGAACTGGTTAAACACTGAAATCCAACAAGGGATGAAGAATCGAGACAAATTTCCCAACAACGGCCAGGTAGCAAGTAATTGGAAAGTGTCGTTTAAAGCAAGCGAATAACAGTTACTTGATTATAATTAGGATTAAAAAAAAACATTACTTCCAATATAGAGACAATAGTACTGAAAACAAGAACAACTCTATAAGGAAACCTCGGGATCTGATCAAATGTCTATTAAATGAGATAGAGGAGCGGCCGAAAGTGGAGTTAAGGAGCTGGTAGAAAAACGACATGATAAGACCAACAGGTCATTTCCCGAGATCCTCAAAGATAACACTAACAGACAGGGCAATAAGACACTTGACCTTCTAAGAATAACACGGCTGCTATCACTTCCAGCACATGAGGCCTCCGAAAATGATGGTATTAGAGCCAAAATAATTGAATCGCTGAAAATTGCAAAATACAAAAGCATTGCTGCACCTGCAATGTTAGCATCTCATAGAAAATCGGCAATTAAATTTCTGCACTGTTTATTTCGTCAATCATAATTTATACATAGCAAAGTACAATTTTTGCTAAAACGATCCATGACTATAATTTAACAATTGATCATGGGCGGATCCAGGAATGTTTGATTGGGGGGGTCCAAACTTTGGTTAAGAAAGGACTGTTGGACTCTTTAATTTTGAGGCAGATTACTTCTCCCCCACACCCCCTCTCACTAGTCGCGGTTGCACGTTATAATTCCTTGGCCGCTTACCGTTTACTGGGATTCATTAAAAAAATTCAGCCAGTTAAAAATTGATATACGATCCTGTCGATGTAAGAATTTCAGTCTGAAAGTTGTAAGCGCCAGGTCTGATAGGGGGGTCCGAACCCCCCCGGACCCTCCCCCTGGATCCACCACTGATTGATAGTCTTGATTCATACGATAAATCATTTAACAATAAATATTTATAAATAGTTAGCTTTTAAGTCTTCTACGACTACTTACTACTTAATAAAAAAACTCAGGATTATATTCTCCAAAGAAATACTAGCGTAGTGAGACATGGTTTGATGCTACTCTGGTTTAAAGATTTAATGAATGTAACCGAAATTACCATTCATAGACCCAACGTTTCGACGCTCCTGCCTAGTGCCTTCATCAGGGGTGACCTGATCGTTGCAACAAGAGGCCCTGATGAAGGCACTAGACATGAGTGTTGAGACGTTGGGTCGATGAATTGTAATTTCGGTTATATTCATTAAAACTTTAAAACAGAGTAGCATCAAACCATGTCTGATTGTCCACCTGGTTGCTCAGTGTGTGAACTTAAATACAACTGACGTAGTGATTGTTCTTTTTGATCTGTTTCCAATTTTTTTCTGGTGTTACAGTCCTTTTGTTGACGTGTTTCTTTGTCAATTTCAAATAATGCAGTATAAAAAGCTACTTAGTTTTCCAAAGCTTTTCCAGAAATTTTGAAAGACGCGATCATCCAGTGTCACCACAGTCAATCACGCATTCATGTTCTGGCTGACACCTGCAAGGAATAACAGACGTGTAAATGAATAAATAATAAGACAGGTAAATAAATAATAAATAAACGAAATAAAGAAATAAATTATCAAACGAACGGACGAATTTATGAATGAATGAGAGAACATCAAAATTTACAAAACGGAAAATGATCTGATTTTCATCTCCTATAGCTGGAAAAAATAAAGTCAAATATGTAGATAATATCAAAATACGTACCGCTCCCGCAGTATCGAAGGTAACAGCCAGGTGTGCTTGGAAGCTTGTATACATAAAATTCACCACAGTTTCTGACGTGAATATCAGTCTTGCGTTTGCAACAATTATTCTCCGCGCTAAAACATGCTTTTCTTTTTTGAATTCCATCATCAACCTAAATTAAAAAACAAAAATCAGCACTGCAATACTTTAGACGTATAAGAACTTAAAATCCTCTTCGGGAAGGAGAGATGAGGGGAACTGAATGCCAATCAAAAAATGTCTTGATCTTGGTAATAACTCGCGAACTCATTTCTAATGAGAGGTTCCATTGAAATACTTAGATAGCAATGTCAGGAAAGTGACAGCTTTTTCTATACGGGATAAACTTGTAAAACATTCATATCGACCCAGAATTGTGAACACCAAGCATAATTATAGGTCTACTCTTCTAAACATCAAAGCTACACGCCCTTAGGCTTAAAGTTACAACAAACCTGGGGATGTTTTCCATCCATCCATCCACTCATTATGGTCTGGCATTTCCCTGCCGAAACACACTTATCCGGCATGGTTTGTCCTGCCGCGCCAGTGAATCTGTACCAGACATCTCTCACAAACCCAAAGTTCCAATGGTCACACTTGAGTCCTTGTTTGTTCTCATTTGTCATTGACCTATCTGCTGAGTCCAGAACATGGTAATTGACGCATTCTTCCGGAAGCTTGTACACGAAATTTGCTCGATCTTTCCCAACACCCTTGTCACAATTCTTGGAAGAACCATTTCTAGCGTAGTTCAATTTATCCTGAGGACCACTCCAACACTCGCCGTAAAATTGAAGTCCAAAGTAAAGATATCCCTTCTTTCTCGCTGCTTCTGCACAAGCAGCAATGGTATGATTCAAATTTGTCCAGTTTACCCGACCATCCCTAAAGTTTTCTATTAGCTCCGGTAGAGGTCTTGGCTCTTCCAAAGGATCCTTGTAGCAACCGATCGGGGCATATATTATTGCGACTACGAATCAAAAGAACCACGTAATTTTGTCAGTCAAATGCAGGATGTAACATCTAATTTTTTCATCAATAAATAGGCGAGTAAAATTGATATAGGTAACGTTCCTATTTAATGAATTTGACTGAAATTTACAGGTCAACTAATCAATTGATATACTGACAGTTCATCTTCTCTCGCTAACGGGTAAATAATTTTTCCGCCAGAGAGAGAGGGTAAAATTACTTGATATTTTTGCAATAACAGAAAAAATCCTAAACCAATTAGAGCGTGCGATTTGATGAAGCACTAATTGATGACATTACACTGCACTTTAATTGATTGATTGGTGAATCCATCAAGGTCAGTTGTGCTTACCTGCGCTTTGAAAGGTCAGGGCAATAAACAGCAGAAATGCCAGGATGTGAATCATTATTTTCAGTTAAGTGGTTCTTGAAGTCTGCGTATTGAAATAACATTTAGTCAGTTGGCTGGAGCCCGAGAATTGTAAAACTGTAAAAAGGGTTTGAACTGCATGGACCATGGATGAAATGAGACGCATGATAGCGAACGAATACTGAAAAAAAAAATGTTTTTGAAGACAGGTATAAAGTAACGCTACTAGACACCTATCCGATTCAATATCTTACTATACATATTCAATGAATCTAGAGGCTCATATAAGACTCGCATCAATACGTAATAACTCCTGCAAACAAATTGTGTAGTTGTGTTTTACGAAAGGCCGTGCAAAAAGAAATTTGATGTGATTATTACTGATGCTTAGAAGTAATCAGCTGGTTCGGCTTCCATCGGCCCACAATGGTAGTCGCTAAAGCAAGGCGTGGGTAATAAAGCTGTTAAGACTGCTGTGTGAGACTATAAAAGAATGAATCTCGTACAACTCAGACTGAATAAACAGTTCCTAGTTTTTGACAAACGCCCACTTTTTAGGTAGGCTAGAAAAGGCAAAAAGGCACTCGACTGGCAGACTGTTTAAGATAACGTTAATGTCTTCCACGTGTCCATTCGGCATTTTGCATATTACTGTTACATTAAAATTCTTCAAGAGAAGAGAGGGTTATATTAATGAGCGAGTAAAAAAGTTTTTAATAATAATATGATAATACAATCACTTACCTTAAAAAATTAAACAAGTTGCGAGGTTGGCCCAACACTTGTGCTGAGAAAAATCTCCTACCGAACAATGTGGCGTAAAGCTCGTCCGACTGTGTTTGATCAGCGAGCTTTTGGTCTCCCCTATTTATATGCTACAGTTCTTGAATGACTCACATTTGAAAGGACATCATTCGTAAAGTCTATTTTTGTTCTAATTTTCATTCATAGGTATACGATGTGTGGGCAGAAGCGGCGTCAATCTATGGTCGGCCGACTCTCAAGAAACAGGATTTTCCTTTCCTGCACGGCCCGTTGAACATGAATGAGGGGCGGTAAAAGCCTTTGTCGTAAGTACATCCGTTACGTGACGCAAGTCATGCTTTACCGTAACCTACACAAACGTGGTTGAGACTAAATTATTACTCACTTCCTGCTCGCCTAATCAAGTTTGGACAGTCGGCATGCATAGAGTTCCGTTCGCAACATTGCTAGTCAGGAATTCCTAAGTTGGCTTGGATGGAGACAACAACCATCGAAAGAAAAATGGTCATTTTTTACCTTGTTTTAATTAACTTTCATTCTTAATAAATGCTCTATAAGCAGGGTCACCTTTTCTTCGCAAGCATTTATGATAACTCACACACATTGCCTGCTGCACAACAAAAAAATCGTGTGATATTTTTCTTATCTGTTTTTTCTTCTGCGTAGAGTCACATTTTAATCAGAAGTCCAACATATTTGTTAGATAGCAGATATTCGATACAAAATTTAAATTGCGAGTGAAACGTCAGCACAATCTTTACAAGCTCTCAGGATCAATATTTCATGTTGCACATTTAAGAGGTTAAAATTTTTCATTAAGAATGCAGGGCAAAGATTTCTTTTAGTCTGACCGACTTCCACTTTTAGTTTAACAGTGTTCATATTGACGCGACAAGAAAGGAAGTATTATCTCCCACGTATATTGCATATTGGTTTTGTTAGGTTATGATTAACAAATCTTAATACACCGCTTACGAAGTTGCGTTACATAATCCAATAATCGAAGTCATACACCACACTTCACGTGCGGCTAAACACGGTTTTCTTCCACCACATACTCCTGATGTCGGTTCAAACTATTCTTGTAGTATCAAAGTTACATGCATTCGACACTAAGCGTTCATGCTTAACATCATAATTCCCAATCAGAAAGCCCTGATATCCTGCCCATATCTTTTTCATAAAAGGAACTTTAAAGTAGCCCGCAAAATTCGTGTGTGGGATCATGTAGCGGAATTGTCTCGGAAGTAAAAAAATCAATTATTTTGGCTAGATATGCTGTGCCGGCCTTTACTGTAAACGTTATGTTTTCTTGTTTACAAGGTTGCCAAGACATTTCTGGCTCTTAAGTCTAAATATGACGTCAGGGGTTTAGATAATTCCCTTTTTAAATTAAAATTCTTATGAAAAAATTTGTTTCGTTTGTGAGTGTTTAGAAATTTAAGCTATCTGATCCTGAAGTGAGAAACGGTCAAGGAGTTGATAATTGGCAATTGTTTCCGTTATGAGAAATGTCATATTTCGTACCTCACATAAAGATACTTCGGTAGATAAATAAATAGAAAAATTAAAAAGTAGATGAATTGATAGAAAACTTCGATTTATAAAAAAAATAGTGAAGAAATGAATACATTGGTAGTAGATATATGAATCTCTAAGAGAACATGGTTCTCTTGGCCATGGGGTCTCCTAATTATTTTTGCTTTTATCTAAAATCAAACCTTGGCGGAAGAGCTTAGAAGGTCCTCCTTGATACGTCACGATTTTTCAGTGATAAGAAATTAACGACCTTCCATTTCCTTTGGTTTTTTCTGGTTGCTAAGATACGCACGCAAAGATAAGGTCAATTATACGTCAATTGTCTGAATACAAGCGATACTTCTGTCAGGGAGAAAAAAGTAAATATCAGAGTTGTGGCCCTAAATTTTTCCTGCCTGAAGTTAAAACGAAAAAGACAGCTTAATGTGGTAAGGGACCACATGCTGGCGGGCCAACAATTTTTTTTCTTACCTTATTTAGGGATTATAAAAGTCGGGGTAATGTTGCCTACTAAGGCTTTTTATTTCTTACTTCCGAGGCTATAACGCTTTAAAATAAATTTTGTCGGAAGCGTGAAATTATCAGCCTAACTCGGCTGGTTTCAGTGTACGATTACTGCAGTTAGTTTTTTTTTTTTTTCCTCAAGTTTGGACGTTGCCCAGAAACCATGATTATTCCTGATTATCTACAGAGTGCCCCAACAACTTTTGTTTGGTTTTGTTTTGGTGAATTGTTTGGCACCAATTCTCTGATATTTTCGATATTTCTGAAGTTCTAATGAAATTAGGAAGGAGTCTGGCAAACATGAAAGGGAAAAAAGGGGAATGGGTCGCGGATATTCTGGACATGTAACTGTGCAACGATTTTCTTCTTTCCAAGTGGGGCAAAAGAGTAGATTATTTTTAAAAATCCAGTCAAATTTAGGCAGTCACCCACGGAGAATGGCGGGGCGACCGCTGCTACGGGTTCACCACTTAAATACAGGTTCTACAGAATAGTGTAATGATAAGAAACGATGAAAAATGACTTTTAATGTCATAATTGACCACTTAATGTTCCAAACCTCGCTCAAAAATACTACTAGCATTGATCTTGGGGGATAAACATGAATTGAATTTTACTTGAAAGATTATTCTTAGTTTGATTTGATTTTTTCCTCTTTTGGAGACCGTTCAATATTAGTGGAGGACAATACAAACAGGCCGTTGCTTAATAGAAGTACCGCCTAACAGAGGTAAAAATTACAACACATAGCGGGGAAAAAATTTCGGGACTTTGAAACGCGACCGCTACAGGGTGACCGTTAAACTGAGTTTCGACTGTGTTCTGCTTCATACAAACAAGTCCGTTAGCAGTCTAAATATGAGCTATGCAAAATGGAAATAATGGTATGAGGGTCTAAATTAATGTGGGTGACGGCTGTTACGGCTAAGGGACCATTGCTGTCACCAGAAATTTTTTAATGGCTTTTCTGTTTAAGACTAGTGGTTAAAATCTGTCAATTTCCACGGCTAACGGTTAATTTTTTTTTTTTTATGACGTTTTACGGCCAACGGTTGACCCCATTGAGACTCTCTTAGATGCTTGTCATTATAGTAGTAATAATAATAATAATATACACTATGATGATAGTAATCTTAATGGTAAAGATGACAAATGAAAAGTTTAGGGATGTCCGTTGTTCGTCGACTTTTTAAACCGTGTGAATATTGGGAGGAGAGCCTTCACAAGATCAAATAAAAACCAGTTATGATAAAAATTAAAGAAAAAATTGCAACACGCCTGTAAGCGAAAGGATCCGACTGGAATGTGCGTCATCATGATATGGGAAGCAACACTTGATCAACAAGAGGCGTAACTTTCGCGTGACCCATCCATGGGAAATGAAACCGTCTCGCGACGGGAAGTACTAGAGATGCATTAATTGAACACTGAGAGACGGAAAAAATGCAGCGTCAGTCTAACATATGCCAATATTTCTCATATTTTATTCGATCGAAATTTCAATTTATGAACAGTTGAAAATTAATTACTTTTTAAATTCATCTTCAGGCATTCCAAAACAATAAAGTCACTTTTTCGACAGCCGACGCAAAACCCACCAAATCGCTCAAATTCGCCATTTAGAGCCACAGAAACGACAATACACAGCAAGTGAGGTAGGTTTACATTTATTTTGAGCTTTAACTCAGACATTTCATGGTATAAGTTTACGATAATAAGACTCTTCAATATTCTCCCATACATTACTATATATTTCGAATAAACAACCAGACTCGTCGCTTGTCTGGGCTACCTGTGGTTAATTATCCCTTTCCACGGTGGTTATGTGCATATACCAATATTACAGATATATCAAGGAAATTTCCCTTAATATATGAAACATGATATTTTCGCCATATTAACAATGTAAGTGAAAAACTCCAACTAACTTCTACTTTCAACACACTACTGCGAAAACTTCAAAACTAGTTTCGTCGACGACCTCGTCAGTTGATCCACAGGGAGCCCATACAATCTGTGTGTAGCCGACTGTTGTTTTATAGTGAATGTACCAAATTTACTGTTTGCCTCACCTATAGTGATATATTGCTGACTATGTACATAAATCATTGATAGATAAACGTTGAATTAGTTTACCTGTGGTGTATAGTCGTCCTTTTGCCTCAAAAATGTTTTTTTTTAGCGATTTTGAATAAGTCTGAGTTCGTCGTTAATGTACTGCATAAAAGAAAGACAAGGATGGAAGCCTTGTTTTGAAAGGGTTCAAGCGCCCGAGCGATTTTTCCCTGTTTTGATTGGACGACTTAATTTTTTATTGGGCGACGTTATTTTGAAGTGGTCAATCAGACGTGACGGTTTCTGGCTTGCACATGAGAATCTTGCTACGCATTCCAGGCGCTCAATTACTGTGGGATTTTGATTTTCTTCGAGGGCTAGCTCCGGTCCGTTTTGATGGATTTTCGATTGGAAGGTACGAGGAGAATCGTGCATCTTTTGACCTTAATGCTGCGAAGTTTGAAAGCGAAGCGATGCGATTTTCGGGGGAAAAATCGCTCGGGCGCTTGAACCCTTTCAAGACAAGGCTTCCACCCTTGTCTTTCTTTACTGCATTACATTAACGACGAACTTAGACTTATTCAAAATCGCTCCAAAAATATTTTTGAGGCAAAAGGACGACTATTCACCACACGTAAAGTAATTCAACGTTTATTTATCAATGATTCATATACAGAGTCAGCAATATATCACTATAGGTGAGGCAAACAGTAAATCTGGTACATTCACTATAAAACAACAGTCGGCTACACAAACAGATTATATGGGCTCCCTGTGGTTGATCACGAGCAAAAATCTAAAGATTTCAGAAATTTTGAAAAAACGCATACTTCGTGTGGTAATAAACTAAAAATAGCCACTCGGAACCAGGTCTCTAGACCTGCTACATTGTCACATTGTCATAACTGCCCTCGGGATGTTTACGTAATTCCATTCGCTTTTGGTATTTATTAACTTGCCCTCTTCAACCTTATTTATCAGCACAGGGCCACTATCTGCCTCAACATTGCATCGTCACGAAAAACCCCTGTCACATTCATTACAAAGCCTACTTCATTTCTATCATGCCTGTCACAACAGTGTCTCCACAGAACAGAGCTCTCCTGTCGCCGTTCTAAAGCACGGAAGTGTTCTCTACCGCGAGTATACGCACTTCTGGACGTTTCTCCTACATATTTCGATTTACAAGCGTGGCAAACCAACTCATATGTAATACCCGTACTTCGGCATGATCCCTTCCCGTCAGTCAGGCAAAGAAGGCAGTCAGCATTGGTGCATCGCGCGCCTCTGTTTGGAGGGGTCTGATCTTTGGAGCATGGCTTTATGTCAACATGAAGTTTGAAATATAGCAGAAAAAATAATTTATTTTACAGTTGTACGACTACCGAGCTTCTTCAAATGGAATTTAGCTTCAAAAAACATGTTTACTGTTTTTTTACACACCTATATTATGCATAATCGACCCAATCAGAAAATCGTAAACTGCGTAGCCAGGTTCGTAAAGGAGGAGATATGGGATCGCAGAGGAGAAGAATGGGATCGAAAAAAAATCACCTTCCCTCCCCGTCATGCTCTATTAGCGACGAATGATTCTCCTCCGTTCCCCCTGACAACTAAAACAAAGGATAGCAAAACAAACCATAGACAAAACAAATGAAAAGAGCAACCCCTGGTAACAGTTAGATACATACAAATATCAGCAGTATTATCTATTGCAATTAAAGTAAGAGATATGTTGCCTTTTGTATTGAAATACCGTGCGCATTGCAATTGAGTAGCGAGATCGATTTAGCGTCGTTAAATATATGAATTTACACAGTATACTAGATCGAAGAGTACTCCTCCATCCTCTTTTATCAGTTTTACTAGTGTCACCCTTAAATAAAGCTGTGGATGGAGATCGAGCAATCATCTTTTTTTTCTCTTAAATACGACAGCTATTCTGGGGCGGTATGCACTTGCTAGACCTAACGCTTGTTTTCATCAGCATATCCAGACTCGACCCTAAGCTTCGCTTCCAAGGCGCATACTGGTGAATTTACTTGGTGCGTATATTCTTAAAACACTGAAATCAAACGAATACGCGTATCAGTAGAAAATATTCATGAAAACTTTAGTGCAAAACGAAGCTTTTGGCGTGAATTGTCATTAAATGAGACCATCTTGCCTAAAAGCAATATGTGCATAAATAACATAAGAAAAAACTATAATGCCCACAACTTCAGCATCGGATGCGTGGGTATTCGATAAATAACTGTGCGTAGTAAAAGATAAGCTCGGTAGTTGTTTGCGGGCAGATATCAGCTTATTACTGAAACCAATAAATTATCAGCATCACATAGCATCGCTCAATCTTTGCAACTGGCCAAGCTGCTGATATCAAGACAGCATGCTCGGTACAATCATTGTCGTTTTTGTCTTTTTTCTTCCCTGCTCCCTTGCTGCTGGCCATGGTAGGTATTTTATATCGTGACCTTTGATTGGATTTTGCTTAACCTAATCTGACGATTTCTTTACTATATATCTTTCCTAGCTAAGAAAAATATATATCTTACTTTATTGGGATCTGTAGAAGTGGCTATGGATAATTCAACCCTACGAAAATAAAGGCTGATATATAGTTTCGAAAGAAACTGTTTGGGGCTGCGTCGGTGGGAGTAACGAAATACTTTGGATATATCATTGGATATATATATATTTGGATATACGAAAATAACCCTTCAAAACTGAGCACCACAGAATATTATGATATGTTCTGCGAGTGTTAACCCTTTTGTCGAGGGTAAACAATAATTCCATCTGCAAACTTGAGGTTTAAGATCAAATTCCACTTGTTCCACTTGATTGGAAGCCTTAGAAACTTGAACCTGTAGTAATTACGCGATGCATGAAACCTAAAGTCCTATAGAGTGGATTTAGCCGTGGCAACTGGGAAGGAAGGAAGGGACGCTTTCTTGGTTGTGGTAAACTTACAGGCAAACAAAACGGAGCAAAACATTTGAAAAATTAATGAATCCCTGAAGTTACTGGAGCATGGCTATCATTAGCGTGCTCGCATTGAAATGAAAGCAAATATTTTACTCCTTCAGTTATCTTGTAAACATCACATAAACTTATATGTGCACGATCCTTCGCAGTAAAGCACTATTTAAGCAATAGTGAAAATCAGACCTGAAAAAAATTCAGGCCTGAATTTTTTTTTTCAGGTCTGATTTTCACTATTGCTTAAATAGTGCTTTACTGCGAAGGATCGTGCACATATACGTTTCATAACCGCAGTTCATATATATGTATTTCATATGTTTGTTGTTTGATCACATAAACTATTAGTAAGATAGTGGACCTTTTGACCTTATTTAAGCCAGATTTTTGTTATTTTCCCCTTAAGTTATGAAGAGAAATTACTTCTGAAAACTAATAAGTTTAAATCAGTACGTCTTCAATTGCTTCGGTACTGCATTTTTTCCGCCACCGTTATCTTAGAATACAGCTGAAATATTTATTCAATTGAGAACTGATAAATATTACCCAAATGTGATTACAAAAGTAGAAGAAAAATATAAAATTCGAACAAAAGAGCCAAAGGGGTGTTTTAACATCCACCTTCTTTTTCCTCAAGAACATAGAAATATTCCTTAAAAAAAATATAGAGCTCCGAAATAGTCCTGTTTACCCACGGGCGGCAGATACATGAGCAGAGCATCTATTCAGTTTCAATTTGATCTCTGAATTGAAATAATGATGTTAGGGGCTTACACCTCAATCGGAGAGACTCAGTTGATACAAATAGAATACTGAGAAAGAAGCAAATTGAATTACCAATGAATAAAGGCTGATAGTTTCGAAAGAAACTGCTTGGGGCTGCGTCGGTGGGAGTAACGAAATAACATAGAAAATGGTCGTTTGGCGCACCGACCTCTACCAAAAAGAAGCTTTGCGGCAACTTTCTGACACCTCCTTTTATCAAAGGTCGACAAAGACCTCACTGCCAGCAATCAAAACTCCGTCAAGAATACGATCAACCAACTCATAACTAAACAAGAATTGCCGGCCACAGCATAAAATCTCATCATAACCACTCCTAGAACTTCTCTTATTTACTTTATACCTAAAATTCACAAACCTAACAACCCGGTTCGGCCCATTGTCTCGGCTTGCAGTTGCCCTACCGAACTTATCTCCAGCTATCTAGACAAAGTTATGGCTCCCATCGTCAAAACCTTACCATCATATATTAAAGAAAGCCAACACGCTCTTCAAATTTCTCGAGACTTTAACTTCCTTGGCCAAAACAAACTTCTTTTCACCATGGATATTACGTCTCTTTACACTGTCATTCCTAATGGCGAAGGACTTCTGGCCCTTAAACATTTTTTTGATCAACGTACTGATAAGGAACCTAAATCTGAAACACTACTACGCTTAGCTGAACTAGTGCTCACACTCAATTGTTTTTCATTCGGAAACAACTTCTTCAAACAAACCAATGGTGTAGCCATGGGCACCAAAATGGGACCTAGCTATGCCAATCTTTTGTAGGTTTTGTCGAATATCAATTTTTCAGCCAATACAACGGGTCCAAACCTGAACTCTACGGTCGCTACATCGACGACTGTATCGGCGCTGCCTCCTCTACCAGAGAGGAGCTCACTCAATTCATAACCGCAGTTAATTCTTTTCACCCGGCTCTGAAATATACCTGGGAAATTTCTGACAATTCTTTATCCATTTTAGACATCAAAGTTTCAATTGAAGGTAACGGTTTATGCACTAGTGTGTATTACAAACCTACAGACTCGCATATTAATTACTTGTTATATTCGTCTTCGCATCCATCTCACGTTAAGAATTCCATTCCTTTTTCTCAGTTTCTAAGACTTCGTCGTTTATGCAGTGATGACTCTGATTTCCACCACAAATCAGAGTCAATGTGCCAGTTTTTCGATAAACGTGGTTACCCTGTTTCTGTCGTTCAAGCGGGTTACCACCGCGCCCAACTTATTGATCGACATTCAGCACTACAAACGTCGCTTAAAGAAGATTCCAACCGCATTCCATTCGCTCTCACGTTTCACTCTCACAGCCACTCAGTTAAATCCATCATTCTTAAAAACTTTGAATTACTTCAAAACGATCCAGAGACAAGCACTATCTTTTCGCAGCCTCCGCTCATTTCATTCAAACGCGACAAAAACATAGGCAATATTTTGGTCAGAAGTTATTTTCAGACTAATGACCAACCAGGCACTTTTAAATGCGCTCGTGCACGATGCAAAACGTGTCCTTTCATTCACAACAATGATAAAATATCGGGACCTAAACGATCCATTAAGATCACCGATTTCTTCACGTGCACCTCCGCCAAAGTAATCTATTGCATAACTTGCACTTATTGCAAAAAGATATACATCGGCGAAACAGGCAGAAGACTAGGTGACCGATTCCGAGAACACCTTCGAGACGTGGAAAGGAATGACAAGGACACATCGAAACCAGTCGCTAGACATTTTAATTTACCTAATCATTCTAAGCGACATATGGCAATCTGCGGTCTTTCCTTACACTTAGGTAGCACGGAAAACCGTAAAAATCTTGAACAAAAGCTCATCTTTCAAACCGGCAGTCTAAATCCCACGGGGATCAACGAACGCTTTTCATTCCACTAATTTATTCTTGTTTTTCTCGTTGCCATGTTCTCACCAATAACGTAGCTCCATTCTCTGCCTTTAAAAGCACACACAACCCACAATTCCTCTATTCGCTCCGACGAAGGGATAACGCTCGAAACGTCAGCTTTTGTAATAGCTATGGTGCCCAATTTACCACTTCAACTTTGTTGATATATCCAAATTCAATTGAATTACCGTCCACTCTAAAATAAAGAAAAAGTTGCATCCTGTGCGAAAGAAAAATAGTTGGGGTGAAATTTTTTAATCAAAGGAAATGGAATAAACGATCCTAAGGATGTATTATCATCCCGCTGTGCGTAAATTTTCTGCCTTTCTTCCCAATAAATACCGTTACAAAATTAACTGTAAACCTCGAATCAATCAATGTGTTTACAATGTAACAACAGCCAAAATATAAAATACTTGTGCTTCAATTTGTATTTGATCGATTCGCAGAGAACAACATCAAGGGCGATGACATTGATACAGTATCTTCTTTATAGATATTGCATTAGGCCAAAAATAGATGAGCGGAAACTAAATCAATGTTTATAGATGAATTTAGTGATACGTAACGATAAATATTGGTAGCCGAGAACTAGCGATGAAGGATTAGAGAACATTGAAAAAATCCGATTAAACGATAAGTTACATTGAAGAATATCAAAGCTCCAAGGGTAAACGGTATTGTTTTTCCAGTGCCGTTAGCAATATTTCCTTTAGAAGTTTGGAACGCACGTTTCTTTGCAGGTGATAAACGAAAAACTCCAGTATAAGTATAAATCTACCTGCGTTTTATCATAAAGGCCGAAGTCTCCTGGGCTACACTATTCGTTAACTAGCAAAAAATTTTTTGTTATTAATTTATCATTTTACGTGTGATGTGCGATCCTCGCAGTAGATAGCGCTATTTATGCAATAGCGAAAATCAGACCTGAAAAAAATCAGGCCTGTACGGGACTCGAACCACTGACCTCTGCGATACTAGTGCAGCGCTCTACCAATTGAGCTAACAAGCCAACTGGGAGCAGGCCGTTAAGTTGATTCGTAATAAACTCGTGAAAGTGATAAATGAGATGCAATGAATATATGAGCGCTACACTAGTATCGCAGAGGTCAGTGGTTCGAGTCCCGTACAGGCCTGATTTTTTTCAGGTCTGATTTTCGCTATTGCATAATTAGCGCTATCTACTGCGAGGATCGCACATCACACGTAACTAATACCGCAGTTCAAAATATATGAACTTCATATATTCATTGCATCTCATTTATCACTTTCACGGGTTTATTACGAATCAACTTAACGGCCTGCTCCCAGTTGGCTTGTTAGCTCAATTGGTAGAGCGCTGCACTAGTATCGCAGAGGTCAGTGGTTCGAGTCCCGTACAGGCCTTATTTTTTTCAGGTCTGATTTTCGCTATTACATAAATAGCGCTATCTACTGCGAGGATCACACATCACACGTATCTAATACCGCAGTTCAAAATATATGAACTTAATATATTCATTGCATCTAATTTATCATTTATTTATCGATCTTTTATTATGTAGTATCGGTTGTTTATCATCCGCTATCAATCAATTTATTTTCACTAGTAAGGGTATAGATACTAAGAGTCCTTGTCTTCTTTTACCTCTTTATAGAAGTACTATGGAAATATGGAAACACAGGTGCTGTAATGATAATAATAATAATAATAATAATAACGCCTTTATTTAGACACGATAATGTTTAAAGCTGAACAGCCTGTGGGGTCGTGTGTAAATTCAAATAAACCCTAAATTAAATAAGTCCAAATGATGATGGTTTTTGAGGAGAGGGGAAAACTGGAGTACCCGGAGAAAAACCTCTCGGAGCAGAGTAGAGAACCAACAAACTCAATCCACTTAATATAAGACGCTGGGTCCGGGAATCGAACCCGGGACACATTGGTGGAAGGCGAGCGCTCTAACCGCTACGCCAACCCTGCTCCCCCCAGGCTGTTAAGATACTGTAGCACAATCCAATAGATTCGAGTCTAAGGAGAATATGCACTCATGATATCATACTTGTAGTCTTTCATTCGATGACTGAGCGCTGGAATGTACGGTTTTTTTATCAGTTTGTTCATTTAGCTACTTCTTCATTTGTATATTTATATGTTCATTATTTATTCATTTATCTAAATAAAATTCTAGTTCACGGTGGACACCAGACAGTTTATGGCCCGCAAGACTGGGTCCAAGTCTCACGTCACTGTGAAGAGAAAGCCCAGTCTCCCGTCAACATCGATACTGTCCACAGGAACAGTTTTCAAAAATTAACATTTCTAAAAGGCTTCAGTTTCAAAGTTGGAAACATGTGGAGAGGTCTGAGAGGCAGATTATTCAACAATGGTCATGCACCTACCATTAAAATTGAGGCCGGTTTTGGTCTACTCTCCGGGGGTCCCTGGGGAAGCGACCTCTATAGGCTTGCACAGCTTCATTTCCACTTCGGTTGTAAGTCCAGCCCAAAAGGTTCAGAGCATACTCTTGATGGTATACCATTCTCGGGTGAAGTAAGTACACTTAACTTATCACGGTCACTATCATCAGCTTTGGCCTTACCGTAAAAACTTTCTTGGAAATGTTTGTCCCAATGCCCTCTCAACTGAAAGATTCTAGGTAGTCACCATGATTAGATTATTGAACCCTTCTCGTGGAAAATCATCTTGAAAGTTACACAGACTGCAATTCAGGCAAACAAACGGCGACGAAACAAATTTGATTTTGAACAGGCGTTGACTCCCACAACAAAAGGGCACAACTCCAGCAAAGGAATCATACAACATTTTATCCTTTATTTTTGCACATATTAATATTATGATATATTATAATTTTAGCTTCATTTGGTGTTTTATAACCTAAAGTACGCTGACTTTAACGCTGCAGCTGACAAGTCAGATGGTTTGACTGTAATCGCCGCCTTTCTGGAGGTGAGAACAAAATATTCCCGTCTAATTGCCCTTTTTTGATTTAAAGAAAGCAGATTCTGCTGCAACTTGCCCTTTGTTATTTTGCTTTCAAATATAGGAAAATCGTTTAGACGTATCCAATCCTGAACTTGAGAAAATAGCGCATTTGATGAGGAACATGGCCAGAGGCGACCGAGGTGAGATTATAGCTTCTAATCTTCTTATTTGTTGTTGTTGTTGTTGTTATTGTTGTTGCAATTGTTGTTGTTGTTGTTGTTGTTGTTGTTATTATAGTTGCCGTTTTATAGAATTGCAATTGCTGGATCAATCTAGTTTTTCTTGAGCATCATGAAATAAAGGACCTTTGATAATGTTTTTTCAACAAAAATCCAGTTTTATTGATATACTGTATGTCTAAACGTGTTAATATCAGTCGTAAGGACGAGAAATCGTCGTGAACTCAACCTAAGTCGTGAAAAAATTGTCTTACAGCCGCAGGTAGGCGAATCAGTTCTAAAATAAAACCTCATCCAAATCTGTAATATTTTTTACTTCGTAAGATATTGTGTCTGAAGGGACATTATCAGCTATGTTTCAAGACAAGTGATTTTATTTTGTTTGATTGTGGTTGTAATCGGTGATAATGTAGACTGGCCACGTTAAAAGATAAATAAATACTCTCAGACGTACAGCCATACATCTGCCATTCATCTGCCATACATCTGCCATAGATCTGCCATACATCTGCCATACATCCTATCGTTTTCCTTTTTTTTTTTTTTCGTTAGAGGAAAACGAAAGGACTTTACTGGAGCCAAATCTGTACTCTCTGGTGCCACAGCTTACTGATCTGTCCATGACACCGTTTTTCTCGTACAAGGGATCTTTGACCACCCCTCCCTGTTATCAGTCCGTTAACTGGATCGTGCTCGGTCAGTTCATCCCGGCCAATACCTACGTGGTAAGAACACGTGATAAACTTACATTTAACCCTTCCCACTTCATCATCAGTGTCCAAGTTCTCATTATTCTTCTCCATTCGTTCCCTATTATACTCACAAGGAGAATATGCGTATTAATCAAGAGCCACCTCACCTCGTGATCATTTCTTTTTTTCTAGTAGCCCTGATGTGTGATACAGGGACCATTTTGTAAGGAAAAATTAGCTACGAGTCACTCTTGGGAGTGAAATGGCTAAAACAAACAGTCGATACCGCTTTAATTCACCTTTTTCCTTCTTCCACCCTTATTAATTCTCTGTTGAGTCATTTCTTCATTTTTTTATCATCATTTATCAGCTACCTGTTTCCTCATTTATTTTCTGTTTGTTGACTTTCAGATGGACATCATGAGAAGTCTGCGAAATCACGACGGACACCCCTTGTGCAACGGTTTCAGGCCCCCTCAAGCGCTGAATGGCCGAGTAATTCGCGGATACGTGGGATAGCTGCTCACCAGTTTATAGCAATCGCTTTGCTTTATGTGAAGTGTCACTGTTTCTATCGTGGGCATATTCGGTCAAATCAAGACTGGTTGCAACACAACAGAACAAATCGCGTACTATATCAGTTTCTTTTCTTTTTTTCTTGATTTTTTTTGGTTTAAAGGTGAAATATTTTCATTTTCATTTTCAAGAATAAATATTCTTTGTGTTTTTCATGTTATCATGTTCCCATCAATGATGTAGCTTCATCTCTTCTTATATAAACCATGTACGACCAACAATCCTCTATTCGCTCTGACGAACGGCTCAAAATGTTAGAAACTTCAGCTTTAGCGGAAACTCTTTACGGTGGCCAAATTACAGTATCAACTTATTTGATAAAACCAAATAATCTTGTAATAGCCCCCACCGACGCAGCAACACAGTTTCTTTAGAAACTTACCCTCTGTTTTATTTTAGCAGCTTATTCCCTTTCCAAAACCATAACATCTCTAAAAGGTTACACAATTAGCCTCACAATTCACAAACATCCAGGTAACTAAAAGAAAATAAGTCTTACTATAAATTTTTTCATATAAAAACACTCGCAATGCCCAGTGCGGAAAAACAATTATAAAATTAATGTTTTGCGGCGATTGGTAAAGATGTCAAGTTGGCCGGTATTTACGTATGCCAAGGAGGCAGTGTAGGACCGCTGGTCTTTCCAAGTGGACGTAGATAGTATACTGCGTGCGCATTAAGCTGAGGTTTCGGTGTTCGCAGAAAGGGAGTACTCTGCGCTCTGGAGCTGAAGTTATGAGTGAAGAATGTCATGACAATAATCTGATCTCAAATACTTCTTCAATCCTAAAGCATCCCCGATCGCGTAATCACTATCTCGCGTAAAATTTTCATCGCTGTAAAGTATATAAATATTCTGGTTATACGGTCACAAGTTACAACACATTTTAATCAATTTCCTCATAACTTAAATACATTTCACACCTTTATTATTCATATTCAACATACAGTCATGAAGTCATGCAGTCAGGCTGATCTGTTCCCACGGTGAATGCATCCTAAAAGATACAGCACTACCATGGCCTCTCAAGAAGCTAATTTGCTTTACTAAGAAAAAGCTCCCCTTCTTTGAAACATCCACTTGCATGTTATATCGTCATCAATCATTATTACGGGTGGGAGCTATATTTATCGTATTGGGCTTTGCGTCGTATTGGACTAGGCGCCATTATAATGCAGTAGCGCACCTCAAAATTGCAAACAGGTATAGAGGATCAATACACTTACAGTTACATATTTTAAACTACTGTTGGGGAGTACAAGCCCTCTTAATTCTAAGTTCCCTGGCCGAGCGTTAATTAAATCGATACTCTTTTAAAGTCGCGGAAATTAAAAGATACGTTGAATGTGAAGTAAAGCACTGTTTTATTCTAACTTAAGTCTGGAGTTCTTTATCTTTAAAGGATTTTGAGAGGAAATATTGTGTTCGCAATGAAATATAGGGGAATATATAGGAGACCAAGAATAATGTTTTGATATAGCAAAATCAATGGCTTACACCAAGAGAAACACCCCCCCCCCCCCCCCTCGTCTCCTCTTGCCTCTTAGTGCACTAATAAAACAAGCAATTTAAGATTTGTGAGGCTTGCGTGCTAACTCACTGACGTGTGAAATGTTCCTAGTGGTGGGAATCGAACTGTTTCCTTTACTCTTCTGCTATTTTCTTATGAGATAACGCCTTTGACCACCACCTGAATTTGTTTCACGGTAGCTCCGAGTTCAAATCTTCGGCCATGCTTGTAAATACGCAACTGGTTTGCCTTCGGCCAGATGTGATTCTTAATAATGTTATTTTCAATTTGAATTATTTGTTTCAGTTGTTTGGTGGAAAAACTGTAAACTAGCTTTCAGCTAAGTGTTTCTCCATGTTAAATAAAGATTGTTATTATAGATTATTATTAAGCGAAGTCATTGTGCCTTACATGAAATATTGGGGGCGGAGCAGCAGTCCTTTTTGTAATATGATGACATCTGTACGAGTACCCTTGAAAAACAGACTAAACAAAAGAAGTCATCCAATACGAAGCAAGATAGCAATGAACTCGAGTTCTAGAATTTTCATGTTCGTGTTTTACCAAAAACCGTAACCCAACGAATAAAGAGTGGGTAGAGACATGCAGCTTTAGTATTTTTACTCACATATACGTAATTGAAATCGGGGGCGGCACTTAATCGAGCACTCAAAAAATTCTGGGAAACAAAAGACAACGACCATTTTGGGAACAACAATAACCGAACAACAACGACGACGAAGGACAAGAACAACATCACCTGAATCAACTGGTAGTTAAAAACCTAACTAAGTAAAACTTTTGTTCAGAAAAAGACTGAGTATTTGTCTCCTCGTAATCAAATATCGTGCGCTTAGCAACAGACCTGTTATGTTTTTAATGTAACTCTACGTGTTTGTATATAAAACAAAAAAAGTAATTCTTCATGCTTTTTTCTTTAGTTTTAGTGGAGAAAAATTATATTAAAAATAGATTAGAGGGTGCAGCTAAGGTCGTAAAGTACTCTTGTACAATTAATTCCATATTCATGCTCCCACTAATGTTTACCACTGGATACGCAGAGAGTGGGGATCGAACAAGAACTGTTTCCTCAAACATGGCACCTACTCATGGATATACTAAATGATCGAGAGAAGTAAAAAAGTCAAAATTAAAAAAATTAAAAAAAAAGCGCTTAGTCTGAATCAACTAAAAGGTTCTTAATTGACTAATAATAAAGAACCGTGTTTAGAGAAGTAGGCTATATGAAAATTTGCACAAGATATTATCTATTTTGATTGAAAACATAATACTAATATATTGCGTTTTGGATTGAAATATAAAGTACGCATAGAAACAGACCAGCGATGCAGTTGTAGTGTAACAAAATATCCATAGTTATGAGTTGAAAAACGATAGCAAAAGTATAAATTTTACAATCTGTAAACAAGACCGCAGTGGGCAAGATCGTTGTCTTTATTTCGTTATCTTAGTAAACTAAGTGTCATTCCCGAATAATCAGTGGATGGAGATCTAGTTAGCATTTTTTCCCCTCAAAAACTGCAGTTGTTCGGGGGCGGTAATTACTAGGCCTTACACTTGTTTATATGTAATATACGTCAGCATACCCCATTCCACCCCCTAACGCCTCCAAAGGTGCAAGCTAATACATTTTACTCGGCAAGTATTCCCAAAACACTGAAATCAAAAGAATATTTGCACTGACACCAGAGTATGAAGTGACAAAGATATGTTGAAACTTTACTTCAAACTAGGCTCTGGGGCGAGCTTTCAGTAAATGACGTCATAGTCCGTAAGAGCTATGGCGTACGCGTACATACAGTTTGCCAGAAAAAAAACTAATGACGTCAATAGCAGCGGTAACGGCAACATCTGAGCGGCAGCTTAGTAATTAAGACCTGGTTGTAACAAAAATAAACTGGACATTCGTCTACCAGCAAATATCAGCTACTTACTGAAACCAATAAATTGCCAGCATGAAACCAGCATGATTAAATTTTTGCAACTGGCTTAGCCTGTTGATAACAACGCAAGCTGCTCGATTCACTCCTCATCATGTTTACATCTTTTCTTTCCTGTTTCGCTGCTGTTAGTCAAGGTAAGTATCTCATATAGCAGTCTTCGATTGAAATTTCATTTAACTAATCTTTTCAATCAGCGTATTTTTTTTTTTTTTTAAGAAAATCATGACTATCGGGAAAATTTAATTCAATGCGACCTCCAGTGTAAACATTCACTCATTGAAGAACTCTAAGAACCTCTCGAGACAGGCAGAGATAAATTTCGATAAAAAGCTAAGACGTAGTTTTTGATTCTACTGATCGATAACAACACCAATGGGATAGTCGGACGTAATTACCATAGATCGCACTAAATAATAACAATGCTACAATCGTGGACAATATTGTTTATCCATTGCCGCGCGCAACACTCAACACACAGCACTCTTCCGTTGTTGGATGAGGCGCATTTTATTTCTTGTTAGGTAAAAGACTTACTTAACGTATTATATGCTTATTTCTCAAAATCATAGACAACGTGCTCGTTACCAGAATTCAAGGATAAACACAAAACAAACAGCAAGACATAAGCATCAGCGACCATTATCGTCTCCAACCAATTGTATATTGAATCTTTCTAATAACTAAATATAAAAATTCACCGTAGGCGCCATAGCCGTGCCCATAGTCATGTCGATGTTCACGCATCAGTGCTATTTGGCGCGCGATAAGAGCCATTTTCTCAGCCCAATTGGAGATTTCACACAACAATACTTCACTTCATATGTGAAGGAAAGATTTCAGAACTATGTGTTCGCTAATTTTTTCATTCTTTCGCTTGTTTATTTATTTATCTATTTATACTTCTCTAATATTCCATTTACACTAGTTAAAGGTACTTCTAAGAAATCATGTCTTCATCTATTTACATGTAGGAACACGATGGAAATATGGAGAAACAGGTATAGTACAGAAGCTTAAAATCACACTAGCTTTGAAACATATTCAGTAGAACAATCTAATAGATTGGAGTCTAAATATGGCTTAATGATACTCAAAAGTTGCCTTTTAATTATTGTTTGATCAATTAATCGATAGATTGATTCTGAGGTTTCTTCGTCAAATCATTCATTTTTTTCTCTTTCTCACTCTGATTCGTTCATCTGTAATCAAATTGCAGTTCACAATGGACACCAGACGGTTTTTGGCTCTCAAGACTGGATAAATGGCTCACGTGACTGTGGAGGGAGTGCCCAGTCACCCATCAACACTGATACCGCCATTGAAAAATCTTTTCAAAGATCTACATACCTGAGAGAGTTCAGCATAGATTTTGACAACTTGTTTGGAATTCTGAGCGGCCGCTTAGTCAAGAAAGGTCATTCATTTTCCATTAAAATTGAGTCTGGTTCCGCTTTACTCTCTGGAGGTCCCTGGGGAAGCAACCATTACAAACTCGCACAACTTCATTTCCACTTTGGTTGTAATTCTAGCCCGGGAGGTTCAGAGCATACTTTAAAAGGTGTATCATACTCTGGTGAGGTGAGATGACTTGCATTGCGATTTATTCTTCATTATCAAAGCGTCAAAATTAGTCTTATCGGTAAATACAATTTTCCAGTGATGCATACTGAAGAATAGACTTACCTCTGACTTTAACAATTTTCAATTTTTTTAGCTTTATTTGGTGTTTTATAACACAAAGTACGCTAACTTTCAATCTGCCGCTGAGAAATCAAATGGTCTGACTGTCATTGGGGTCTCCCTCAAGGTAAATTAGAAAATAAAGGCCTTCGAAAATCACTTACATACACACTCGACATTGTAATGGTGGCAGGCTTTTTAAAAGCCGGTAACCACAAAAAAAGTCTCTTCTCAGATTAATTGCCCATTTTTAATTTCTGCGGAATCAATCCTGCCTTCAACTTACTCTCTATTATTTTGCTTTGAAATTTAGGGATATATTTTGGGGATATTAAACCTTGAACTAAATAAGCTGGCAAGTGCGATTGAGAAGGTGGCCGAGGAAGGTAAGATTTTGGCTTTTATAATCAAATACCAAAACCAAAGTATGCCCGCTCTGCGATTGGTCCAGAAAACTCGCGCCTCTCTCTCGACCAATCAGATCCAAAACTAAAACTATCTACACCGGCCAGGCAAAAAAAAAAATGTTATGGGTAGGCCATTTTACAACTGTGTCCATGTCCTTTAATTAGGAGTGAGGCTGAAGGTGACCTTGTCGTGATAGATACCAGTATCTATTTAACAATTATTCCACTCGCGCTTGTTGGATACGAGATGTTAGATAGCCAACGCGGCGCGTAGCGTCGCGTTGGCTATAATCATCTCAAATCCAACAAGTGCGAGTGGAATAATTGTTTTATTAAAAACGTTAAATTCAATTATTCAATCAAGTTATTAAATTTTTTAGCTCCCTTTTAATTTTAAGCTGACGCGTACGCTAACCATATTTGTAGATTGTGTTATATTGGCTTATATACCATAATGGCTAAGCCAACAAAAAGTCTTGAATTGCATTATTCAATGATCCAGTTTTTAATAATTAGCATTATCACAAAGTAATTTACATTTAAAAAGCAGCAAGTTTGTATCATAACAAGGTCACCCTTCGCCTCACTCTTGCTCAAAGGCTTGGATATCAAGCACACAACTGTAGAATGGACTATTGAGACAGTATATGGGAAAAATTAATCCTTGCTCATTTTTTTCTCTTCTTTCTCTTAATTCTATTTTTTGTTAGATGGAAACGAAGGGATCCCACTGGACTTAAACCTCTACCTTCTGGTACCACAGCTGAAAGATCTGACCATGACATCATTTTACTCGTACAAAGGAACTCTGACAACGCCTCCCTGTGATCAGTCTGTGAACTGGATCGTGCTAAGTCAGTTCATCCCTGTTAGTACTTACATGGTGAGAACATACAACCTGACACTTCCTTTACACAAGAACATCAGTATTCATACTCTCCATGCCATCCTGTATACATTCCCTAAGGTGCTGACGAGGAGAATTTGTTTAACAATCAAGAGTTTCTTTTTTTGGTAAACTTTTTCTTTATCGTCGTGACCTTTGTGTAAGGTTTGGGTTGATACTGTGAGAAAAAAGTTGATGCTAGTCATTCTTGGGGGTTGAAAGGTCAAAGGTCATGTAGTTGACACTGCACTGATCCACCTTCCTCCTTTTTCTACTCCTTCCTAGTTGTTTTAATCATTTCGCTTGTTTCTTGTTATCTGTTAGTTTGTTTTTTTTTTTTTAATATTTCAATTTATTTTCAGATGGATGTCATGAGGAGTCTGCGCGATCAAAATGGACTCCCTGTATGCAGCAACGCCAGGCCCACTCAACCTTTAAATGGCCGCGTGGTTGACAGGTACATGGGATAGCTTTTCACCTGATGATAGAAACCGTTCTGACCGTTTGTTAAGACAATTTTATGCTTATAAACTAAAATGCTTGGCTGATATTTTTTTTTCTCTGGCGGAACTCAATGTCGTATATAAATTACTAGAGACTTTACTCTATAGGGCAGTGCCTCTTTTTCTATAGTTTTTCTCTCTCCACGTGTGCAGGCGGGCGTCGGAGAGAAGGATAATTACTGCAGGAATGAAAAAGATGTTTTTACGAGTAAAACAAGCATACACGACAGAAACAGCCAGTCTTTAGTAATTTTACTCCCCTTATGCTTTGCCTTATTACCCAGTGTCCGACAGAAAACCTATTAGAGTTTTGAACAAATAATAAGTAGAGTACATGTCAATGTCTGTAACCTCTTACGAGAGACTTTACTCTGTAAAGCTACTTTTTTTTAACAGTTTTACTCTCTCCTCGTGCGCTGGCGTGCGTTGGAGTAAAGAATAATTATCGAAGGTGAAGGAATGAAAAAGACTCTATCCCGCGTCAACAAACAAATAACTCTCCACGTACGCAGGCGTGTGTAGGAGAGAAGAATAATTACGGCAGGAATGAAAAAGACGTTATCATAAGTAAAACAAAAAATCTATTATGCACGACAGAAACGGCCAGCCTTTAGTAATTTTATTGCTATTTTGCTTTGCCTCGTTACCTACTTTATGACAGAAAATTTATCAGAGTTTTAAACAAATGATAAGTAAAGTAAATGTGAATGTGTGTACCCGGCCATTCACGAGAGATTTTACTCTGAAAGGCAGAGGTTATTTTTTACAGCTTTACTTTCCCTTGTGCGCTGGCGTGAATGATATAATATTACCGTAGGAATGAAAAAGATGTTATCATAAGGAAACAGAAAATCATCTTTGCACGACAGAAACTGCCAGCCTTCTGTAATATCATGGCCATTATGCTTTTCCTCGTTACCCAGTGCGTGACAGAAAACGTATTAGAGTTTTGAACAAATATAAGTAAAGTACATGTAAGACAGTGGTTCTTTTTTGCAGTTTTCAGTCTCTCCTCGTGCGCTGGCGTACGTTTGAGTAGAGAATAGTTACTGCAGGAACGAAAAAGACTCCATCACACGTAAACAAACAAATAACTATGGATGATAGAAACGGCCAGCCTTTCAGTAATTGTCGTTTGCTTTGCTTCATTTACCAATGTGTGACAGGAAAATGATTAAAGTTTTGAACAACTAATGAACAACTAATGAGTAGAGTACATTGATCTTTTGACTTTTTTTACCCTAATTCCACATTCCTTTTGATATCCCTCTAGCACAAAATGTTCTACCATCATCCCAAAAAGCGCTGAGAAATCAAATCTTTCTTTCATTTCAGCCTGCCATACATAACAAAACTTCGACATTCTCTGCAATTAAATTCGATTATGCTGGATATGATCATAACTAACTGCAATTATAATGAGTTAAGATGACAAAATAGGTATCCCAAAGATCCATAGACTGTGCCTCTTACCACCACCGCTCTTTTCGCCGCAAATAATACAAAGCGTTTCGTACAAAGGGTCTCAAATGTTTCCTCTGTGCCACCTGTCTTTTAATCGGATAGTTTTGAAGGCGCGAGTTCCTATCAATAAGGATCTGGTGAGTGCAAGATCAATTTTTGGTCGGACACGCGCCAATTTCTCACTTAAGGACCGATAAATCTTATTCAATTACGGGTATTCTGCTGATTTATCATTTTGTTATGAGCTTTATCAATGGGGTTAGACGATTTTAAAGCACGATGACCTTATTAGTTTGTATGTTGTTTATAACTATTGTAAGACAACTTAGTTCTAACCGCCTTAAAGCACGCCATCTAGCCATTACAACGCTTGCACATTCGAAGGCGTTTGACCTTGTCTGAGCTAAAGGATTTGGCAATACCATCATCACTGTTCTTTACAAATCGTTTGAAAGGAATGCTCATCAGTGTTGGTCATTTAAAAACCATGGATCATTCCATCACACAGTTACTTCTCCAACCGACGCACTTCCCAGAATGCGAAATTCTTGTCATTGTTTGACCTCGATCTGACTTCAAATTTATTACTGTTTTTTTTGCTTTGTTTTGTTTTGTTTTGTTTTTTTTTTTCGAATAATCTTGGACGTGCTTTCCGTTTCCTGTATGCCCCAGGGCATATTTAAAAAAAAGCAACAATCTCATGAATAGAATTAAAGTTGGTTCAAGTTGGGTAACTGAACTAGACCTAGTTGTGTTAACTTGTTGAGAATGTTGTCTAAAATAAAAGTCATAGTTCGAGTTATAGCGTAGTTTAAGTTAAATATGCTTATCAGCCTCGAACTTACAGGAAGCATGATCAAGTCTGGTTGAAACACTCACAGCAAACCAAACACTAAGAATCCTTTCTTTTTTCTCTCAGTAAACAACTAGTTAAATGTACAAGGCAACAAAATTCCATGCCCACGTAAATCTTTATTATTATATAAGAGGAGTGCGGGCAAGGGCGGTTCTACTTGTCAGGCTGGCTGACAGAACCGATATTTAAATCAAAATGTCTTGATGTACCATTAGAATGGGTAACAATTCATGGCAACACTTTGATGAATGGAGAATGTTGTTAACAAACAGAATTCTGCCTAAAAAAAAGGGCCAGAGTGTGTAATAGTTCAAACTTGCTATTGGCAAAAGACCAATGAAAGACAGGTGATCCTTAATAAAAAAAAAATGTTTCAATTATGTCATTTATCAGTTGAAGTGAGTCAAAAGCAAAGGTCCCCGGCAGCTGTTCCCATTTCATCGGTCAGTTGCTTTATTTTTTTTTTCCTTCCCAATTTCTTTATATTTTCACTCGGATGGAATTCCAGCCAGTCATTCTCATTTACAATTTAACCTGAGCTGAAACGAAAATAGAAATTATATTGATATAGGGGGTACGTGCTTCACGCGTCATGGATATTGTCTTTTTTTTAATGATTTCATGAAAAATAGCAAATTAATGAACCATACGAGGATGCTTAAAGGAATTGCTTTTTGTCGGATAGGGCGAACCTTTTGATATGAAAATTAGTTTTTATCTTTATGTCTTCCCTTCTTTTGTCAGGATGAAACTTCTGCTCTCGGCCTCACTCTGAAAGTGAGGGTTTCTCAAGTTGTTATTATTGTCGATAAAACATGACAAATATTGATAGTGATGATTATCAGCATTTATCTCTCAGTGTTAAGAAGTTTGACTCATTCCATTGGTGGTCTTCAACCTGTTTGCCATGACAGGAAACAAACTACCAGTTGTAGTCTTGGTAATCTTGGCTCTACTTCCAAGTGCAGTGGCACATTATGGATACTACGGAGGCAATGAATTAAATGAGATTTACTTGCAAATTCTTTAAAAAATTTCGATCAATAATCATGTCTATTAATTAATGAGAAATTTACTTTTCCGCTACCCTCTCAATTGTGGTCCCTGACTGGTTTTTTAGTTTCATCATACAGATAGTCAGCAAGTTAGCTAGTTAAATTTAGTTTTAAGAAGAATCTTTGCGACTGCCAAAGGTAAGGGAATTGTCGAATTTAACAAGTTATTACAAAAAATGGGTCGAGTTGTTACGAAATGTTTATGGAACGGAATTTTATCATCTCTTCCGTACCCAGCATTCTTTCTGGGGTTTTCCAGTTAAGAAAGTCTTTCCGATTGGGACAAGTAAGGATATTTTAGTGAAATTTCAAGTGCAATATACTGAACATGATGACTTTTTTTTATTTCATTACAATCATTATTACTTTATTTGCTATTATATTTCATAATCAGGTAAAGGCCACAACAGTGCTTCAGGTAAAAATTATTGCTTGTATGAAATTCTATTTAAGTGTTTAATTTTTGATATTGCACCAAAGGGGTTACGATCTTGCTAAAATGACATAATGCTTTTTAATATAAAATTTGCGAGAGGCTCTGAATGCGGGTGAGCGATGAAGCTTATACCGCTCTGTTCAGTACGATTGGCCATTCTAAGCTGAAATAATAGACATACCACGCATGCAAAAACAAAAAACCCTTAGAGATTTGGGGGACACTATTGCGCAAGGGAAAGATAAGAAGATGGTTTCGGCCGGATGTGGAAGTTTGCTTTCAGAAGAGGAAGATTAAAACGGCCCTTTCCTCCTCTGCCCTTCCCCTGCTTCGCGCCGTTGTGCTCCTCCAAGTCGGGAGCCTGTTCGCAGGCTAGATATACAGAAGAAATGCCGTTTGAGCTGTAACGCTTGCCAAGGTGGGAATAAGTTATGATTTCCAAATAAAGCAAAGCGAAACGCGAGCGGTGTAGCTCCGTACCATAAGAAATTTGGTGGGCTATAAAGACAAGAAAGCTCGTCGTTTTAAATTTCAAAATTTGTCCAACTTCTTAACTTTATAAGATATCGTAAGTAATCAATGATATTTTTAGTAAAGAGATGTATTAAGGAATATTGAAAGGTTTTTAGAAGGAGGTAACGCTTGATAACGATTCCGAAAGATATAAATTACGAAACAGCCTTCACCTGATACTATGGTATTTTGTCTTGGGAGACTTTCTGACACACTTGAAGGGATCTTATCCGCGGAAAATGACAGAAAATATAGTCTCGTGTGGCTGCAAAGAATGAAATATTCTCCTTGACGATCCCATAGATAGAGATCCTGAGGGAGTATACTCCCTCTCTTTTTAGTAGCCAGCTCCATTTTACTTATTTTATCAATCATTATAGCGTTACATCATTCAAAACTTATTTCATTAAATCCTCTGATTTTATTACTAACAACCGTGTTAAAAAGAGATAATTTGTCACTTGTCGAAAACCGTTTCGTAGGCTCAGTTCCAGGTCGCGCGCAACCTTATTGTCAGATCCCCAGTCTAGAACACAATTTCGTATCTTTCTAACCTTGGGCCCCTTCATTAGTTTGATTATGAGACATTTTGTTTACTAAAGCGTGTCACTGTTAAATCTTCGAACATACACCTCGTTAAGAGGTGTCTTAAGAGGTAACAAGCGTTCTGTAGTGAAGAGACATTTAAGAGACATGTATGACATGGCTTTTTATTCCTTAATTTTAGCAGCTATCATATTTCAAAATTAAACATGAAATGTGCAGCTTATCAAAACATTGCTTTTAGCAATGGGTCACATTATACCGTTCGCGTCTCTCACACGCATATTGTCAGGTTGTAGTCCGAAATAGAAGCCACTGGTATCGTAGTAAGGAAAAAGCAAAAAACAGGAAAAAAACAACTAAGAATTAAAATACCTCCTATTTGCAGGATCAAAATGGAAATATGGAGAAACTGGTAGGAGTGCATATGTTGCTTTGAATGATACATGTACACGTGACTGCCAAGGGTGTGACATGCATTATATTCATATTCAACTTTGAGTGCTGTTAGTGCATACGAGATTCAATAGGTTTCTGATTTCCTCCCTTCTTTTTCAGCATTTTACATGACAACCTTTGGGAATAATTATAATTTCTGCACCAACATTAATCAATCTATATCTCATCATCTTTCGGCAGTTTAAAACCATGCAAGAGAACTTAAAAATTATTGCTGACGCTGCGGCTACCGTCCTTGTACAAATCGTTGCTGTGTCGATGTGGAGCACTGGATTTGAATGCCATAAAGAGAACCTATGAATTATATTAATGTTTTCAGAGTCATCAGTTTACGGTCCAAAAGACTGGGGCCAAGTCTCAAGACACTGCAGCGAGAGTACCCAGTCTCCTATCAACATTGATACCAATGATACAACATTATCGGCATCATTCATTCCTGAGGGGATTTGATCCTATCAACATTGATACCATTGATACAACATTATCGGCATCATTCATTCCTGAGGGGATTTTATGCAGATGCCGGGATAATTGGAGCTCAACTAGTTAACAATGGCCATGTCCCAACATTAAAGGTTCACTTGGGAACAGCTTTTCTTGCTGGGGGTCCCTGAGGAAGCAATCAATATAAGCTGGAACAATTCCATTTTCACTTTGGTTGTACAGCCTGGACAGGATCTGAACACAAATTAAACGGCTTTCAATACTCTGGAGAGGTGTGAAGTAACTTTTATTCAATTCTATTTGAATTAAGAGGACAAGACTTCAATAGTCAGCGCCGTCACGATTCGCTTCAACTGATATCGTTGTCCGTTTTTCGCGTCGGATTTGATGCTCAATTCCACCGGCTATGTTCTAAAACAATTGGTTCATGCTTTCAGCCGTGCACTATCGAGTTATGGAGCACGTAGGAAGTTTGGAGAGCACTCAAGAAGCTATAGTTGCCCTCGGCTATTGCCTCGGGCAACTCTTACGCTTCTTTCGTGCTCTCCAAACTTCCCGCGTGCTCCATAACTCGATAGTGCACGCTAAAGCATGAACCAATTGTTAACTAGAGACTTATAAGCCTTCAAACTTTCGTGGTCGTATCCTTCTTTTACAATTAAGTACGCGTACATATCACCCCATGTATAATTCGGAAATGACGAAAAATCAGTTATCCAGTCCGACTTGAGCGAGTAGGGATCAGGAACAGTTCCATAATCCGTTACCAGCTTCGCAGAAATGCCCATCTGATCTCCTTGCTCGTCTATAGTTTCGATGGCAAGTTCGTGAGCTTTTACAGACAAATCCAAAAGTTCTTCGCGAAGCTTATTTGCAACACTGATTCCCCGCACTTGTAAGTACTTTTTCAACTCAGGAGCATTCATTCTTACGAAATTAGGTTCCATTTCTTTATCTGAGATTGTTTTAAAAATCGTAGCTGTGAACAACATGGAGCTGCAGGGAGCTGCAGGTACATTCGTATTTTACCGCGAAAGATTTTACCCCGCATAAGCGTCGCTTTCGTGCCACGTTCTTTGCTCGGCCCAGGGTAACCGGGAATACGAAACTCGACTATTAGAAGACCACCTGTCCGTATGACTTATGACGTACCTGGTCACCCTACCTTCTACCCAGGAGTAACCACCAATATGAATATGGTTTCAACTACAACAAACCTGCCCCCACCGTGGCTGAACACATCACCTCAGTACCCATCATTTTGGTACTGTCCACAGTATGGATTTTCAGTCATTCCTCCGTACCCAGTTTGCTGGTAATCACTAGACCAGTTCGGGAACAGGTCGAAAACACTGCCAGAGACTATGCATGAGAACGTTTTGTTATGATGATTATTGTTGTTATCGGACACGTAAGACCGGGTGCATATGTTAACATTAACATATTAGGCACCTTGTGCCTTTATTGAAGGTTCGAAGTCTCTAATCAAAGACAGACACTCTCGTCATTAGTTTTAACAGAGTGATTATTTTACAGTTTGTTGTTGTGGGATTGCGCAACCCACAAATACAAACGGGACTTTAGTTTGCAAAAATGTTGACCCAGAGATACCTGTACCGTATGCAGCGTTGTTTATGGAAGATTTTTTTAGGGGGGGGGGGGGGAGAGTGTGAGGTCCGTGACCCATGAGCACCCGTAAGTGTGTTTACCCATAAGCCCTAACGGCAAGAAAAGAAGAATAGAGAATAAAGAGAGCACATGGTTCAATAGTTTCAAAGTTTATTCGACGACAGAGTAATAGCTTGAATTGATAAAGAAACATTTTACACTTTCAAGAAGCTTCAAAGAAGCTTTCAGTGAAATTCCGGCGGTGAAATGAATTCGGTGATTATTCCTGACTGCCGGGCATTTAGTCTATTTGACCGGCATTCTGATCGATATCACAGATGCTGAACGATGTGATGGGAAACACAAGCTCGGTTAAGTGAATAATTCGCTATTGGGTTTGAGCCGAATTGTTTTAAGTGTCGCGAGATAGCCATTTTATAGTAAATAATTTTTAGACTGGAGAGTCGCTTGACATTGATAAAGAAACATTTCATACTCTCAAGAAGCTTCAAAGAAACTTTCAGTGAAAATTTGGGGAAATTTTCTGACTGCCGGGCATTTAGTCCGTTCAAGACCGTGCCCGTCGGTGAGATTTTCTGACTGCCGAGCATTAAGTCTATTTACTGAGACCGTGTCCGGCTACTGGGCATGTATAGCCACAGCGTTTAATTTACATTTGGAACTAAACGCTACTTTTATGCGTTCTGTTGAGTTTGAGGTCTGGCGCCCTTTGAGACGGTAAACACATGCAGCCATTTTCGAAATTCTAACTAAAAGTAGAAACTCATTTTTTAATCGACGTCTTCCGTGGCGTTGCCGTCCTGACTGCTTAAAGTCGTAATGGCTGAGCACGGCAGCGAGACACCGGAAAAATTAGCGAAGAACATCAAAGTTATTTGCCTTCAAACACCCATTTGGAAGGTAAGCTGTCATCGAAGTATTATCGCAGGTTTACTGGGCAGTTTTAATGGGAAATGCTGGGGTTTTTTAATGGTTTAATTAGAAAGCGAGCTAAGGCTAGTCGATTAATTGTTTACATTTCCTGGTGAAACAAAATCTCTTCGAAAGGTCAAATTAGATCAACTTGCATGGGGCCACTCGCCTCAGAAATAACTTTTGCCAAGAAAAAAATTATATCACGTTCAAAAACAGCTCTTTAACTTACTAGAATTTAATTTTGAAAGAATTCTATACAATACCGAGTATGTTTTGAGACATTGTTTGAAAACGGTATGGAATTTTTGATTTTCAGAGTCTAGAAATTTCCGTTCTCTTCTCTTGCTCTCCGGGAACTCGGAATTGCTATTGTAAGTCTAAAATGTCATCAAGACAGATTAGCAATACCTCCTTAATAAATTTATAAACTAAGGAAAACCATAATTTGGTATGCGCCTTCACGCGAGTTCGATTATCTGAACACGAAATTTGACCTCACTTCTGTGATTTTTCGGCTTCACCGGCAGTCGATGGTTTTTCGTAATTTTCTCAAATATGTAAAAACTCTAGAACCTAAAACTTGTATCACGATTCTTTAGCATACTATAGGCTACCTCTGGACGAAATATCAAGGGGTCAATTTTTCCGACCTTGTGCCGCCCCTCACGCGGTGTTTAGGTAGATCGAGTGACTCTTAAATGTTTATTCCTAGGAAAACCATGGGAGTAAAGCTATCAA
Organism: Stylophora pistillata; assembly: GCF_964205215.1. Taxonomy (NCBI): domain Eukaryota; kingdom Metazoa; phylum Cnidaria; class Anthozoa; order Scleractinia; family Pocilloporidae; genus Stylophora; species Stylophora pistillata. The sequence continues at coordinate 4,212,889 of NC_142522.1, read as the reverse complement.
TTGACTTCCAATGAAAATTGAACAAAGGAAAAGAACAGACAGGATTGTATATCGCAGCTGTAATGGAAACTGAAGATGTCATGAACGAAACTTTGCCGCGAAATGCAAATAACAGATTTTCTACAATTTACATAACTTGCAGGATATTTTCAGTTAGCCTGCCTCCTCGGCCCAATATAGAGCGAGAGAAGGTTGCAAACATAAAATTTTTTCAAAAATTTTTGAAGCTTTTTGAGACTCTACAACAAACTTAAGGATCGAGGCTGTGTGACACAGAATGAAACGGAACGTGCAAGAATTTATTACGAACCTCAGCACGAACTAATGAATTGGAAGCAAAAGGTTTTCGTTAGAATTTTGTATCTTTCGGGATTTCCACGGTCATTTTCTCATTCCCGCATAGATAAATGATTACTTCAATCCATCATTAAAAGCAAAAAAGATTGCAAACAGACAAGTCTAAAGGAATTTTCAGAGCTATTGGACTCTGCATCTCATACAACAACAACAAAGACGCGAACCAACATACCCCTTGAGCGACCTGGTACTAGCTCGGCCAATCCCGGCATTCATTCTGACCCCAGTATTAGCAAAGTCGCGTAACTAATGTAAATCTCTCGAGTAAACTTTGTGACTTCTGCTATTACGTTGCAGTGCGCCACAGAGGGGTTTGCTGAGCGTCACAGCGTGAAACAGTACGAGCTCGTGAAAGGTGTAGCTCGTGCTGAAAGTTAACATTGTTTCGAAAAGATTTGTGACTTATATAGACTAATACAAAGCGAAGATTTCTTATCTACCCAGCAAAAGTGATTGCAAGGACGATAACCCTCTCTCAACAGGTAAGATGAATGAGATTCAACTTAACTCATGAAAGAGCAACATTTGGGCGAAAAATGTGCTAGTTAGCTTAAACTGACAATAGCAAAGCTTTCATCCAGCCGATTTTACTTTAAAATGATAAAGATTTTATCACAAGCTTGCATTTTAAAACTTGATTCATTTCTTGGCCAAGTGACGCGTATTTTGAATTTTAATCAGCGTCTTGTTTAAATCTGCGCTTTTGCATAGAATTTTTCTTTCACTTCCCCTGAAGAAGGTTCGTAATTGCGACCGAAACGTAGGGAACATTTTTTATAATTACGCTTTTAACGACCACTGAAACTTTATTTCTATTTTAAAATATTTTTTAATGTATCCACCTGGTAACAAACCCAGTTTTAATACCTGCAGCCATTTTCGAAATGCTAATGATGATAGAAATTCATCTTTTAACCGATATCTTTCGAAGCGTTGCCGTCCTGACTGCTAAAAGGGACCTTAGGCCCCGTTCAAACGTCGAATTTTACATGTGCCGAACTTAACTCCTACTATAGTCGACTAAAAGAGTTAAATACGGCATTTGATTCAAATTTAACTCTATCGAATTGAACTCTGTTCGCTGTCAATATTCCCAGCCGCATTACTTATTTACTAGACCGTGACGAAGACGTCTATTGAGCATTTGCTTAATTTCTTAACTGATGCATTTGTTTTGCTGTTTGTTTTTGCTTCGTCATCTTGGCTTTTCGTCATGATACTCCAGGGGCGGATCCAGGAATTTTTGATTGGGGGGTCCAAACTTTGGTTCAGAAAGGACTGTTGGACTCTTTTGAGGCAATTCACTTCTCCCCAACACCCCCCACACCCCCTCCCACCAGTCGCGGTTGCACGTTATAAGTCCTTGGCCGCTTACCGTTTAATTGGATCCATTAACTAAAAAAATCAGCCAGTTAAAAAGTGATATACGATCCTGTCGACGTAAGAATTTCAGTCTCAAATTTGTAAACGTCAGGTCTGATAGGAGGTCCGGACCCCCCGGATCCCCCGGAACCCCCCCCCCTGGATCCGCCACTGTACTCCGACTTGATTCACGTTCCATCATTTCAGTGAAACACGAATCGCGATATGCCACAGATTTTCCTACTTTCCACCCAGGAGTACCCTCCTCGTTTTCAAAAACCAAACACCTCATACAAAAGTAATTACTGCACGTCAAACAACTATATATTGTCTTTGCAAAGCAAGAACTACGAATTCCATCGTCTCCCACCATTTTTTTTTTGTGCTGTTTTGCCTTTTTCGCGCATGGCATTAACAGAATTCCTGGAGGTTTGTGGGTAATAAATGAATCATAATAATTTCCTATAATTCATGCATTAAGTTCGGCACATGTGAGATGCGACGTTTGAATCAAAAGTCGAACCTAAGTCGAATCTTCGACTGTTTCAGTCGCAGATACGGCGAATGTCGCATTTAATTTAAAACAGTCGAATTTAATTGATTCAAACGTCGCACTTCACATACATATAAGGCCCAGTTCAAGCGTCGAATTTCACATGTGCCGAACTTAACTCCTACTTCAGTGGACTAAAATAGTTAAATACGGCATTTGATTCAAACATCGAATTCAACTCTGTCGCATTTAACTCTGTCCGCTGTCAATATTCCCAGGCGCACTACTTTAGGTCCAGTTCAAACGTTGAATTTCACATGTGCCGAACTTAACTCCTATTTTAGTCAACTAAAATAGTTAAATACGGCATTTGATTCAAACGTCGAATTTAACTCAGTCGAATTTAACTCTGTTCGCTGTCGATATTCCCAGGCGCACTATTTATTTGCTAGACGAAGACGTCTATTGAGCGTTTGCTTAATTGCTTCACTGATGCTCTTGTTTTGTTGTTTGTTTTTGCTTCTTTATCTTGGCTTTTCATCATGATACTTTCGTCGCACTTCACATGCATTTAACTCTCGCATTAAGTTCGGCACATGTGAAATTCGACGTTGGTTCAAACGCATGTGAAGTGCGACGTTTGAATCAATTAAATTCGACTGTTTTAAATTAAATGCGAATTTTGCCATATCTGTGACTGAAACAGTCGAAGATTCGACTTAGGTTCAACTTTTGATTCAAACGTCGCATCTCACATGTGCCGAACTTAATGCATGAATTACAGGAAATTATTACAATTCATTTATTACCCACAAATCGCCAGGAATTCTATGAATGCCATGCGCGAAAAAGCCAAAACAGCACAAAAAAATGGTGGGAGACGATGGAATTTGTAGTTCTTACCTTGAAAATACAAAATACAGTTGTTTTACGTGCGGTAATTACTTTTGTATGAGGTGTTCGGTTTTTGAAAACGAAGAGGGCTCTCCTGGGTGAAAAGTAGGAAACTCTGTGCCATATTGTGGGTCGTGTTTCAATGAAATGGTGGAACGTGAATCAAGTGAAAGTATCATGACGAAAAGCCAAGATAAAGAAGCAAAAACAAACAGCAAAACAAGAGCATCAGTGAAGCAATTAAGCAAACGCTCAATAGACGTCTTCGTCTTATGTGCAAATAAGTAGTGCGCCTGGGAATATCGACCGCGAACAGAGTTAATTTCGACGTTTGAATCAAATGCCCTATTTAACTATTTTAGTTGACTAAAATAGGAGTTAAGTTCGGCACATATGAAATTCGACGTTTAAACTGGGCCTTAAGCAGTCAGGAAGATAACGCCAGGGAAGACGTCGATTAAAAAATGAATTTCTACTTTTGATTAGAGTTTCGAAAATGGCTGCATGTGATTATCATCTCACACAGCGCCACAACTCAGCCTTAACAAAACGTATAAAAGTAGCGTTGAGTTCCAAAATAAAAAATTAAAATAACTTGCCGTCGCGGTTTCGGTTCGCAGACGATCGACGACGCAAATGTTGTTGATTTCACGTTGTTGTTTTGCAGAGGAAGGGTAAGAAATGTACTAACCTTTAAAATGCAGGATCAGGATAAAACCTTTATCATTTTAAAGTAGAAACTGCAGACCTTTATTTTCTTCTCCGATTGTTTTAATTGCGCGAATTCAATTCAGTACCTTTTCTACCAGTTTCGCCGGCCTAGTGTAAGCGTGTGACAACAGTCGATATTAACGTCAACTGTTGTCACACAGGCTTACTCGAGGCGAAACTGATATTAGGGAGTTTAAGCAAATCACTGCGGCTGGCGCTGCTACGGCTACCATAGTTGACGAGGCTTGGCCTGAAGTTGTTGCACATGGGACGTCCTTCATTATTTTTCAAACGCCTGAACGCATTCATCTGAAAATGAAGGAATGTAATGAATTAGAAAAGAAAGACAGAAAGAAAGACTGTTTCCCATCGATGGTAATGAATGTATGTAATAGGGAACGAGGTACTACACATTGTATTTTTAAGAATGTTTACCAAGTCCTTTGTAACAGACAGATTGTGGTCTCATATGATGTGTGGGGGCCTGATATGGTAGGTATAACCAGGCTATGATATCACACATACTAGAAGCTCTAGGAGGGGAAGGGAGTAGTTCAACTGATTAGCTTTCTCTTTGACCTGTTAAAAATCCCCTCTGTGACTGGCTCAGTTAAAACCTTAAACGTGATTATCACCACTGTTATTTATTATTTATTTTTATTTGCTCATTTATTTATTTCTTTAACAGTTAAAACCTTAAACATGATTATCACTACTATTATTTATTATTTATTTTTATTTGCTCATTTATTTATTTATTTATTTATTTAATTGTTGCGTGTGTCTGTTTGTGTGTTTGATTCTGCATAGGTGTGTGTGTGAGAGCCTATACAGTGTCTGTTTAGGTAGCCCGCCTAGAATAGCTTTGCTAACTGCGGGCTACAAAGGCCTTTATTTCTTTAATTTAAAAATAAATAAATAAATAAATAAATAAATAAAGTTAAATAAAATAAAGGGAGTAAGGAGGTATCTGGCGGGCGAATTTGAAAATCTATCAGAGATAGTGACAAGTAAACTATTCTTACCACTTTTGTGCTTGCAGGAATAGGCTTATACAGCACGATCCAATTAACAGACTGATAGCAGGGAGGGGTGGTCAGTGATCCTTTGTACGAAAAAAAAATACGTCCAAGACATAGACGCCAGTGCTGGCACCAAGGTAGCTAGGTGTATGTATACCCGGATCTTAACATCGTCATCTGTTAAAGAGATTTTCAACCTTTCTGAGTTCTGTTATTTTTCTAATTTTAATTTTATATTTTTATAAGTAGTCGAGTCGTCGCGAACTTGCAACTTGCAGTTTTGAAACTTTCCATTTTTAATGCTCCAACTCACTTTGTCCTAGAGAATTCCTAACCGTCCTGATCAATACAGGAAGAGTCTAGAGTATTTTGCATCTGTAAGATTCTGCCTTTGTGGAGCGTCAATTTGCGCCTAGAAAACAAGAGAGATGTGATGGACTAAAACTCCCCATATTAAAAAAATTGTTGGGAAAAAAATAAAGACGAAGACAGAACTGATAAAACAAATAAGCAGGGGGGAGGGTATGGAAAGCATAAACGTCCATCAGTGTAGAGACCAGGGTAAAACAAACTAACAAACAAGGAGATGAGGAGCTAAGAGATAAAATAGTAGTCTTACCTGTCTTTGTAACCTTGGTCAATTTATCGTATAACTTCAACAACTCATAATTGTTTCTCTGCGAATTTGTCTCCTGTATTAAGACAAAACAAAACAAAGAACAAACAAAACATCATGCGTTGCTGTTACTCTTTTTTTCTTTATGTTTTAAAAAACTCCAATTTTTAAAAGTAAGTAAACATTTCTTACTTGCAGGAAAACGCCTATCACGGTCAGGCCATCGGTTTTGTCATCAGCAGTTTTGAAATCTTTGTATTTTGTATTATAATATACCAGATGAAGCTAAAGGAGGAAAAGCGAAGATCTGAGTATAAAAACCAAAGTTGATACCACTACTGACTGTACATCTTAAAAGTCCTCTCCGCTACCGTCCAGTCTAGACTGTTCAGCGCAGACCACTGAAGTATTGTCCTCTCAATTAAAAAAAATTGAATAAAAAGTTACTGCACACCTCTCCAGAGTATTGAAAGCCGCTCACTTTGTGCTCAGATCCTGTCCGGGCTGTACAACCAAAGTGAAAATGGAATTGTTCCAGCTTATATCGATTGCTTCCCCAGGGACCCCCAGCAAGAAAAGCTGTTCCTAAGTCAACGTTAAATGTTGGGGCATGCCCATTGTTAACTAGTTGAGCTCCAATTTTCCTGGTATCCGCATAAAATCCCCTCAGGAATGAATGATGCCGATGATGGCTTATATTCCTGGTATCAATGTTGATAGGAGACTGGGAATTCCCGGTGCAGTGTCTTGAGACTTTGCCCCAGTCTTTTGGACCGTAAATTGATGACTCTGAAAATACCAATATAATTAATAGGTTCTCTTTATGGCATTCAAACTCAGTGCTCCACATCGACACAGCAACGACTTTTAAAAGGACAGTAGCCGCAGCGTCAGCAATAATTTTTAAGTTCTCTTGGTTTTAAACTGCCAAAAGATGATCAGAAATCAATTGATTAATGTTGGCGCAGAAATTATAATTATTTTCAAAGGCAGTCATATAAAATTCTGAAAAAGAAGGGAGGAAATCAGAAACCTATTGAATCTCGTATGCACTAAAAGCACTCAAAGTTGAATATAGACATAATGCATGTCACACCCTTGGCAGTCACGTGCATGTATCATATAAAGCAACATCTGCACTCCTACCAGTTTCTCCATATTTCCATTTTGATCCTGCAACTGAGGAGATATGTTAATTTTTAGTTGTTTTTCCCTGTTGTTTTGCTTTTGACTTAATACGATACCAGTGGCCTTTTTTCGGATTACAACTTGAGAATATGCGTGTGAGAGACGCCAAAGTTATGTTACTTATTGCTAAAATCAATGTTTTGATAAGCTGCACATTACACGCTTAATTTTTAAATGTGGTAGCTGCTAGAGTAAAAGAACAAAAAGCCATGTTACACGTGTCTCTTAAATATAAACCTGTTTACAATCGCTGATGTTTGAACTGAAATAAAAGCTCTATCAACTGGGAACAAACTGAATCATCTTTGTTGGAGATGGCAGGCAGCTTTCACTGCAGAATGCTTGTGACCTCTTAAGACCCCTCTTAACTAGGTTTACGTTCGAAGAGTTTAACAGTGTCACGCTGTAATAAACAAAATGTCTGATAATCAAAATAATGAAGTGGCCCCAGGTTAGAAAGAATTTGTTAAGAAAAGGCTATGAAATTAAAGATACGAAATTATGTTTTAGACTGGTTCTGACAAGACGGTTGCATACGACCTGAAAATGGGTTAGGAAATTAGACATATTTTGGACGAGCTTTCTTGGCTTTATAGGCCACCAATGCATTTCCTACAGTGCGGAGCTACACCGCTTGCGTTCCGCTTTGTTTTATTTGAAACTTAGAACTTATTCCTACCTTGACAAGCGTTACAGCTCAAACGGCATCTCTTCTTTATGTAGGGGTGTGCGCATCTAAACTTCAACGCCTGGCAATAGTTGCTGTCATCTCGACAACCTAGTTAAGAGGAAACAATGGAAATAAAAACTCAAAAGAGATCATCTGAAATCGTATTCTTTCAGGATGTCTAAAACTAATCCACTGATGTAGCACCGTGAAAATACCTCATCTTATCTTATTTGTTTATTTACAGTATTTGCAGGTGAGAGACATCGGATTTTTTATCTTTAATTCATGATGTATTTCTTTTTTTCTTACGTAACCTTGCTCGCCGGCAAGTTGGTTCAATTTTGGCAGTTTTATATCTATCAATATTTTGATGCCCTGCCAGACTCGAAAGAAGAACGAGGCTTCTATCCTTACAGGACATCGCTGATCGACTACTGAAAAACGCTTCCTTTGGAGAAGTTCGGTTGTAAGCTTAAGTGTTCTCTCGACCGTAGAGAAAGGACAGAGGAAAAAAAGCGCGGTTTAGTTTTGATCTTCCTCTCCTGAAAGTAAACTTTCACATCCGGCCGAAACCATCTGCATATCTTTCCCTCGCGCAACCATGTCCCCCGGGGTCTTTCAGGGTTTTTTCCTTTGCGTGCGTTGTATGTCTATTATTTCAGCTTGGAATGGACAATCGTGCTGAACAGATTATAAGCTTCATCACTCGCCCACATCCAGAGCCTCTCTCACATTTTATATCAAAAAGTATTATGTCATATATACAAGATCGTAACCCCATTAGTGCAATATCAAAAATGAAATTCTTGAATAAAGTTTTCATATAAGCAATAATTTTACCTGAAGCACTGTTGTGGCCTTTGCCTGTTTATAAAATATAATAGCAAATAAAGTAATAAATGATTGTAATAAAACAAAATAAAATCATCATGTTCAGTATATTGCATTTGAAATTTCACTGAGATATCCTTACTTGTCCCAATCGGAAAGACTTTCTTAATTAGAAAACCCCAGAAAGAATGCTGGGGTAGGGAAGAGATTTGACAATTCAGCTTTATATTTCGCTCAACCCATTTTTGTCACAGCTTCTTAAACTCGACAACAAATCCCTTATTTTTGGCGGTTGGGAAGATTCCTCTAAACACCCAAATTTAACCAGCTAACTTGTTGACTATCTGTGTGATAAAACTAAAGAAATAGTCAGAGACCACAATGAAGAGGGCAGCGAAAAAAGTAAACTTCTCGTTAATAGACATAATTATTTATCGAACTTTTTTAAAGAATGCTGGTCGGTTTGCACCTGCTAAGTAAATCTCATCTAATTCATTACCTCCGTAGTATCTTTTATGTGCCACTGCACTTGGGAGTAAAGCCAAGATCACCAAGACCGCAATTGGCGTTTTGTTTCCTGACATGGCAAACAGGTTGAAGACCACCGACGGAATGAGTCGAACTCCTTTATTATCGAGAGATAATTGCTGATAATCATCGCTATCAATATTTGCTATGTTTATCGACAATAATAACAACTTGAGAAACCCTGCTGAAGTCCTACATGTAATAACTTTCCTAAATGTAACTCAATAAAGTCCTAAATGCAATAACATTTTGTCCTAATTGTAATAAAATCCTAAATGTAATAATATTCGGTTCTAAATGTAATAAACGTCCAATGCAATAGTTTCACTGTGCTTGTGCATCCACATTGAGATGTTAAAGCGTCAAATGTTGCACCAGAGAATCCTTTGACAAAAATTCATGGCGTATTGCAGGCTCGCTCGTTGATTTTAATCCTGGTTTTTTTTGTTTTTTTTTTTTTTTGCGTGAGATGTAGGCCGAGAGGCATTGGCTACAAATCTTCATACTGATTTGCTTTTCCCATCAAATTGACAGACCTCAAAACAATAGGACGCTGACCAATCCAGCCAAGTGACCAAACAGGCTTGGTCAAGAGACTTTATATTGTCGGCAAGTAATTTTTTGCGGGGAAAATACGTTTCCTTTTCAATAACCGCGGATAGCGGAAATAAGTTTCTTTGTTTCACGTATCACGGCTGGCATATAGTTCACAGTTAACTGCTTTTAACTTTTTACAATCACGAGTCACGGCATTTAAAAACAGCTGATCACGTTTCACGGAAAACCCCCACATTTACATTTAGAAACGGAGACGAAACGGACGAGATGAAAGTATTTGTCTGACCATTTACTAATGCATATTAAAAAAAAAAAAAATGTGACTAGTTGTCGAAGAGTCATAGCATGAAAACTGACAATTCTTAACCTTGGGATCCTAAAGGAATTTATGAAAAAACAAATCTGAACTTGCGGAGGCATTGTTGCAGTTGTAAACGAACGATAACTTTAATATTACCACTAGTGTTGTTTACCCTTTCAGACTGGAACGATCCAGAGTGTATGAAAGAATTGAAGCGGAAACTGTTTCCAAACAGAATTTACATAAGCTTAAACATTGCCTTTATTCAGGGATAAAACTCGTTAATCGACAGCAGATAAAGGCGTATTCTTTGCATTTTCTTCTCAATATATAGGACATTGTATTTTAATTTCTCCTTAGCGTCTTCCACAAGGTGGAAGATGTGGTGGACATCATGATGGAAGAAATCCAAAGTATCGACGCTGGAGTATTGGCAGCTAAGTACTCTTGAAAAGTCCCGCAGTATGTGTACTTTCCTTAGTCTTAAAACTCATTAAATGGTCTTCAATGTAATCCTTTGCCTCTACTTTAAGTTAGGCTTTGAGAGATATTTCTTTAACCGTGCGAAAAGGTTAGAAAATGTTTTTGTTTTCCGGGATGAGCGATCGCCTCGGTATTCGCTCTCTCTTTTCTGTTGTGACTGTTTAAAAAGGGACTGACATGGGTCATCGATCAGAAAGCGACAACATGTAGAAATCTTTCTTGTCCTGTGAAGAAAAATGCCGTTTGCGCACACAGCGAGCGCTTATCACAGACATTCATCTATATGGTGGTTAGTCTTGCTATATACCTACCTTGAAACTCAAGTTTCTTGACGGCACACAATGAGGCTGACGAGTGTAATGATTTATACTTCGGGAATGCGCAATTATATCACGAAATTCCTCCTCAAACTTGTTCTCAGTGATAAGAAGGCGACTGAGGTTGCGCTCCGACCGAGTCCTTCTATTGTTCTTGAGAACGAGGAAATGTGGCGAGATGTGCATTTTTTTTAAGTTTGTTGGCTTTGATGCATGCATTTCAAGTTCAAGAGGACATCATTGTCCCCAATTATGTTCTCTTGGGGAGAAATCATCTTTTCCCTATTCATATAATCCCAAAAATATTCAAGAATTTGAAAGCAATAACTCTCTAGAGAGCTGTCACAAGGTCCGAATTGGGAAACAAAATGTGCATGTTAACAACAAGGTCTGTAAAAAGATCATTTCAAACACGAAGGCGTGCTATATAAGGAAATCTCTCCTAGGAAGACCTAGGCTCATTTGTCACTCACCGTTCACGTGTGCGGGTCAAATTTAAATGCTGGTAGACGAACAAAAGGAGCTAATGAGATATCTATTGTTTACTTGCACCAGCATGGTGGCAATGAGGTAATGTGCAAACCACTTTGATCTCAAATTTACCGCCACAAATAAAGACAGTTTCCATTGGAGAAAGGAAATACAAATCTCAAAAATTCTTGTATTGTGATGAAGACATAAAACAATTTTGAGAAATGCGTCCCCTGTTCTCTGCTTTGGAGTAGCTGTAGCTCAAGCTGACTTGACTCTAAGAGTTCTACATCACACGATGGTTAATTGACAAATAGTCCATTGGGACCTAAGGCTCCTTTTATAGCGCGCCTTCGTCTTTAAACCTATGCCAAGATCGAAAGTATTTAAAATAGTTTTTTCTTTGAATTTCTGTTTGTTTGTTCTCAAGATCATATTTCAAAGTATTGTGAATTGTGCAATACCGCTGGGATGAATTGTCTTAATTCAAAAAGCAAATCTCCCCTTTTAAAGCACATCACGCCACATTTCCTCTTTCTCAAGAACAATAGAAGGACTCGTTTGGAGGGAGACCTCGGTCGCCTTCTTAACACTGAGAACAAGTTTCAGAATGAATATCGTCATGTAATAGTCCCTTTTACAGTTGTGGGCTTGGCGGCCAAGCCTTTGAACAGGAATGAGGCTAAGGGTGACCCTGTTGTGATAGAGACCTGTATCTAGTTAGCATGATAACAAAGTAATTTGCATTTGAAAAGCAGCAACATCTCTATCATAACAAGGTCACCCTTAGCCTCACTCCTGTTCAAAGGCTTGGCCACCAAGCCCACAACTGTAAAAAGGACTATTGCGCATTTCCGATGTATAAATCATTACGCTAATCAGCTTCATTGTGTGCCGTCAAGAAACTTGAGTTTCAAGGCAGATATCTATGATAAGCATTCGCTGTGTGCGCAAGCGGCATCTTTCTTGACAGGACAAGAAAGATCGCTACATGTTGTCGCTTTCTGATCGATGACCCATGTCAGTCCCTTTTTAAACAGTCGCAACAGAAAAGAGAAAGCAAATACCTTAACCAAATACCGAGACGATCGCTTATCCCGGAAAACAAAAACATTTTCCAACCTTTTCGCACTGTCAAAGAAATATCTCTCAAAGTCTAACTTAAAGTAGAGGCAAAGGGTTACATTGAAGACTATTTATTGAGTTTTAAGACTAAGGAAAGCACATATACTGCCAATACTCTTGCGTCGTCACATTGGATTTCATCCAACATAATGCCCATCACACCTTGTGGTATATTTTGGACGACGCTAAGGAGAAATTAGAATACAATGTCCTATATATTGAGAAGAAAATGCAAAGGATACGCCTTTATCTGCTGTCGATTAACGAGTTTTATCCCTGAATATAGGCAGTGTTGAAGTTCATGTAAATTCTGTTTAGAAACAGTTTCCGCTTCAGTGGTTTCATACACTCTAGATCGTTCCAGTCTGAAAGGGTAAACAACACTAGTGGTAATATTAAAGTAACTACATCGTTTGATTACAACTGCTACGACGTTTCCGCATGTTCGGATTTGTCTTTTCATCAATTCCTTTAGGATCCCAAGGTTAAGAATTGTCATTTTCATGCTGTGATTCTTCGACAACTAGTCTCAGGTTTTTTTCTTTAAATCTGCATTAGTAAATGGTGAGACGAATACTTTCGTCTCGTCCGTTTCGTCTCCATTTCTAAATGTAAATGTGGGGGTTTTCCGTGAAACGTGATCAGCTGTTTTTAAATGCCGTGACTCGTGATTGTGAAAAGTTAAAAGCCGTGAACTGTGAACGATATGTCAGTCGTGATAAGTGAAATAAAGAAACTATTTTCCGTTATCCGTGCTTACTGAAAAGAAAACGCATTTTTTTCCGTGAAAAATTACTTGCCGGAAATATGAAATCTCTTGACCAAGCCTGTTCGGTCAAGATGGCCGGATTGGTCAGCGTTCTATTGTTTTGAAATCTGTCAATTTGATGAGAAAAGCACATCAGTATGAAGATTTGTAGCCAATGCCGCTCGGCCTACATCTCACGCGAAAAAAACAAAACAAAACAAAACAAAAAACCCTGATTAAAATCAACGAGCGAGCCTGCAATACGCCATGAATTTTTGTCAAAGGATTCTCTGGTGCAACATTAAACGCTGTAACATCTCAATGTGGATGCACAAGCACAGTGAAACTATCGCATTGGACGTTTATTACATTTAGGACCAAATTTTATTACATTTAGGACTTTATTACAATTAGGACAAAACGTTATTGCATTTAGGACTTTATAACATTTAGGAAAGTTATTACATGTAGGACTTCAACAGGGTTTCTCAAGTTGTTATTATTGTCGATAAACATAGCAAATATTGATAGCGATGATTATCAGCAATTATCTCTAAATAATAAAGGAGTTCGACTCATTCCGTCGGTGGTCTTCAACCTGTTTGCCATGTCAGGAAACAAAACGCCAATTGCGGTCTTGGTGATCTTGGCTTTACTCCCAAGTGCAGTGGCACATAAAAAATACTACGGAGGTAATGAATTAGATGAGATTTACTTAGTAGCTGCAAACTGACCAGCATTCTTTAAAAAAGTTCGATAAATAATTATGTCTATTAACGAGAAGTTTACTTTTTTCGCTGCCCTCTTCATTGTGGTCTCTGACTATTTTTTTAGTTTCATCAAACAGTCAGATAGTCAATAAGTTAGCTGGTTAAATTTGGGTGTTCAGAAGAATCTTCACAACCGTCAATAATAAGGGATTTGTTGTCGAGTTTAACGAGCTATTTCAAAAATGGGTTTAGCGAAATATTTATAAAGCTGAATTGTCAAATCTCTTCCCTACCCCAGCATTCTTTCTGGGGTTTTCCAATTAAGAAAGTCTTTCCGATTAGGACAAGTAAGGATATCTTAGTGAAATTTCAAGTGCAATATACTGAACATGATGATTTTTTTTTTGTTTTATTAAAATCATTTATTACTTTATTTGCTATTATATTTTATAATCAGGTAACGGCTACAACAGTGCTTCAGGTAAAATTATTGCTTATGTGAAAACTCTATTTAAGTGTTTCATTTTTGATATTGTACAAAAGGGGTTACGATCTTGTATAAAATGACATAATACTTTTTTATATAAAATGTGCGAGAGGCTCTGAATGCGGGTGAGCGATGGAACTTATACTCTGTTCAGTACGATTGGCCGGGCCATTCCAGACTGAAATAATAGACATATCACGCATGCAAAGAAAAAAACCCTGATAGACCCCGTGGGACATGATTGCACGAGGGAAAGATAAGTAGATGGTTACGGCCGGATGTGAAAGTTTACTTTCAGGAGAGGAAGATCAAAACGACCCTTTCTTCGTCTGTCCTTTCTGTAAGGTCGAGAGAACTCCTAAGCTAACAACTAATCTTTTCCAAAGGAAACGTTTTTAAGTCGATCAGCGATATCCTGTCTGGATAGAAGCCCCGCTCATCTTTCGAGTCTGGCAGGGCATCAAAATATTGATACATAAAACTGTGCCAAAAATATTGAACAACTTGCCGGCGAGCAAGGTTACGTAAGACAAACAAATATATCATCATTGAAACTGAAGTAAAATGAACGGGTGTTTCTCAAGTAGAATTACGTACATCTTCACGGCTGCAGTTTTACAGTAGCTCTTACCAAAAATCATCATACATCCCTGGCTGAAAACATCAGAAGCTATTCTTAACGTATTTAGGAGATTCTTCCTTACCGACGTCACAATACTTTTATAAATTTTTAATTACAATATCACATATTTTCGCTTCTGAAGAAATGCAAGACTAAGAGATGCCAAATGATTTATTTAGTCATCGTGAAAGACAAATAGAATTAATGAATAAATAAATAATTAGAGATATTGAGGTGTGTTCATGGTTTCCCATTTCGGTCAGTTGAGATTAATTTCATACAACTATTGTTAGTATTTAAGTATTGGGAAGAAATTCTGAAGGAATCCGATTACAGAGGATTTTTAGTGAACTTTGGTTGGTATTGCTTCCTTTTTGACTGCCTAGGTTGTCGAGGTGACTACAGCTTTTGCCGATTCTGGGCATCGAATGTCATATACAAGCATCCCTTCGTGGAAACGAATTGTCGTAAGAGTTGTAACGCCGGTCAAGGTAGGAATAAGTAATAATTTTAAAATTAGAAAATAATATACCTAAGGCCTTGAATTCTATGTTCAAGCTCGATTGCCGTTTTTTTTTGTGTGTTGTTTTTTTTTTTTTAATTTTACTTTTAGGAAGTATCAAGTGATTAAAAACATTTTTAGTGATGGAAAATTCTAATAACTATTGTGGAATGGTGAATTAGGTATCACATGATAGAACTTCCGAAATACTAAAATGTTACAAAGTAGTCTTCATCTGACTTAAGGTGGTCAAATCATGGGGACGTTCCGACATATAAGGTAATCCTGTCTGTAGGGGATCCCATTGTCACAGACCTCCCTTTTCTTTCAGCGCAATTTTACGCAGTTTGTAACTCGAATCAGTATATTGCAACATTCGATTCGTATTTTATGACAGCCTCTTATTTTGATGCTAATAATTTGTTGAAAAGGGATTATTTCTCATTAGTTGAAAAATCCTTTCACACCCTCAGTTCAAGGTGCCACGAAACCTTCTGGTAAGATACTCAGTTCAAGACATCGGGGGAACTTTCCGACATATGAGAGGTAATCATTCCTGTAGAGGATTCCGTAGTCACAGACCTCCCTTTTCTTTCAGCTCAATTGTACGCTAGTCCAAGGTCGTTAGTCCATGCTTTCATAACGTTCCGCATCGACTCTTGCAATAGCCCACTGTGTGGACTGCCAAACAGCCAGCATGCGAAGATTCAGAGAGTTCGGAATGTACCTAAGTTTTGTCACATTAGGCCAATAATGCGCGATTTGCACTGGTTGCCTATCATGGCATGCATCAACTTCAAGGTACTTCTCCTCACGTTTAAGGCGTTACATGAACTTGCACCTCTGTATCTACGGTCCTTAATTAGTATAAAGACATCATGCTATAATCTCAGAGGTTAAAATACTCTACTCCTAGCTATGCCATCAGGGAAATCTAAGGCCCCGCGAGGTGATCGGGCATTCGCTGTTGCAGCGCCATCATTGTGGAACTATCTGCCTAGTGAGCTTCGCTCAATCACATGTGTTATTAGTTTTAAAACTCATCTTACGACCTATCTTTTTAGTCTTGCATTTACTTAATAGAAATTTTATTAGCATATTATTAGCATTTTTTCTTTTTATGTAATATATACTTTAGTTTTTTATAAATTCTTTTTCTTTTGTTGTTATTATTTATTAGGAATGCGCATCTGATCATAGTCATGTAAAGATGCGCACTAGAAATGAATAAATTATTATCATAATTATCATTATTATTACCCAGTTTGTAACTCATATCAGTATAATTGCAACATTCGATTCATTTTTTATGACAGCCTCTTATTTTGATACTAATAACTTGTTGAAAAGGTATCATTTCTCATTGGTTGAAAAATTCCTTCACTGCCCCAGTTCAAGTTGACACGAAACCTTTTGGTGAGATACCCAGTTCAAGACTTGATTTTGTAACTTTGTTTTTTCCACGCCATTTTTCTTGATTTTTTTAACAAATTCTTTCTAGCTAAAGGTCCCTTTTATTATTTTGATCATTAAAAAAATTTACTAACTAAAGTGAAACACTGTCAACTCTTCGAACATATGCCTCCATAATAGATAGCCAGTGTTCGACAGTGACAAAGTTAAATCAGTTTGTCAACAGTTGAAAAAGTATTTTTTTTTTTCAGTTCGAACAACGCGATAATCAACAAGTTTCTCCTTTAGTGACAAGAAGATTCCAAAATGAAGTTAAATTCAACCGTCGATGTCTTCTCCTACACGCACATTCTAAGGCTATGATTATCCGATGAGCCACTGAGATTGAAACTGTCAAGAATGACAGACACTGAAAATTGACATGCCTCCTATTTTCAGGATCAAAGTGGAAAAATGGAGAGACTGGAATGAGTACATCTGTAGCTTTGAATTGTACACATAACTTCCCTGGTTGTAAAACTGACTATCCATTAACATACATTATAGTTATATAACTGTGAGGGCTGTGAGTGCAGCAGTAACCTGTGGCATGTGCTTCAATGGGTTACTGACTTCCTATATTCTCTCTCAGCTTTCTTCATGATAGCCTCTGACATTATGATGATTTCTGTGCCGATATTGATAACATTAATTTCGATCACCTTTACGTCGTGGAAAATCAACAGAACATAAACTGAAAATTTTTACCGTACCGCTGCGACCGTTGTTTCAAAAACTGTTGCCATGTCATTGTGGAGCACTGTGTTTGAATACTATGAAAATCATTTGTGAATTATTTTAATTTTTCGGAGTCTTCAGTTTACGGCTCAAAAGACTGGGGCAACGTCTCCCGAAATTGCACAGAGAGTGCCCAGTCCCCTATCAACATAAATGCAAGCCATTTTCGGCAATGTTTATACCTGTGCGGATTCAAGTTTTCTGTGAATACCTGGTGGATAAGAGCTCAACTAGTCAACAATGGCCGTGCCCCAACATTGAAGGTTGACTTAGGAACAGCTCTTTTACTGGGGGTCCCTGGGGAAGCGGTAGATATAAGCTTGAACAATTACATTTCCACTTTGGTTGTACAGCCAAGAGAGGATCTGTGCACATGGTGAATAACGTTCAATACTCAGGAGAGGTACGCTCTCTTACTTCTATTTCATTTTATTTGACTTGCATAGACGAGTCTGCGATGGTTTGTGTTGAACAGACTGGACGGGACTCGGCCAAACTGGACTCGACCGCATTAGGCTAGATTAGACTAGACTAGACTGGATTGAATTGAACTGGCTGACTGGACTGTGATGGACTGAGTAAGACTGGACTAGACTGGATTGCACTAAACTAAACTGAATTGACCGGAATGGGCTGGGCTAAACTGGACTAGTCTAGACTGGATTGAATTGAACTGGCTGACTGGACTGTGATGGACTGAGTGGGACTGGACTAGACTGGATTGCACTGAACTAAACTGAATTGACCGGAATGGGCTGGGCTGAACTGGACTAGTCTAGACTGGATTGAATTGAACTGGCTGACTGGAATGTGATGGACTGAGTGGGACTGGACTAGACTGGATTGCACTGAACTAAACTGAATTGACCAGAATGGGCTGGGCTGAACTGGACTAGTCTAGACTGGATTGAATTGAACTGGCTGACTGGAATGTGATGGACTGAGTGGGACTGGACTAGACTGGATTGCACTGAACTAAACTGAATTGACCAGAATGGGCTGGGCTGAACTGGACTAGTCTAGACTGGATTGAATTGAACTGGCTGACTGGACTGTGATGGACTGAGTGGGACTGGACTAGACTGGATTGCACTGAACTAAACTGAATTGACCGGAATGGGCTGGGCTGAACTGGACTAGTCTAGACTGGATTGAACTGAACTGGCTGACTGGACTGTGATGGACTGAGTGGGACTGGACTAGACTGGATTGAATTGAACTGGCTGACTGGACTGTGATGGACTGAGTGGGACTGGACTAGACTGGATTGCACTGAACTAAACTGAATTGACCGGAATGGGCTGGGCGGAACTGGACTAGTCTAGACTGGATTGCGCTGAACTGGCCTGAATGGACTAGACTGGATAGGACTGAAACGCACTGAGCAGACTGGGTTTGATTAGATCGGACTGAAACACAAGTAAACAAGTCTGATGGCCTGACTGTAATTGGGGTTTTCCTTGAAGTAAGAAATATTTGATTTTTCAACTTGAGAATTGTTGTTTTTTTTGTTTTTATTTCTAAGATAAATATAAAGAAATTATGCTGAAATTCATTAACTTTTCTCTAAAATATAGGAGAAGAATTCGAGCAGAAAACAGTGGGGGTTACTGAGGTTAGCAGACAAAATGAGGAAGGTTACTGAGCCAGGTAAAACTACTTTCAAATGTTTCACCTCCTACCTCTTTTTTGTTTGTTTGTCTCTTTGTTTGTTTGTTTCTTTTTTCGTTATTCTTTGTTGACACTCCATATTCCTTTATTTTCAGATGAGAGCGTTGAGGACTTTGAAAAATTATGAAGAATGTCTCTTGTGCAACAACTATAGACCCGTACAACCGCTGAACGACCGCAGGGTTACCTTGTGCAGGCGATAGTTTTTTGGCTCATCATAATCGGTTCATTCAATAGTCTCGAGCGAAAGCTTAAAATCTAACATTGGGCTAACTAAGGCAATTTTGTTTTACCTGGCCAAAGTTAAGTTACGTATAACACATACCTGGCAATTTTTTGGGATCTAGTTTGAAAGCACAACCAATTTTTGGCAATTCGTAAATTAAATGAATTGATGGGAATAGCGTGGGATGTTTTGCACAACTCACTGGACTTCGTTTGAGGTAGAATAAGTTTATGTTCTTGTGGTTCTTGTATTCTTTATTTGGTAACCCCCTGTATGTTATTTAGCTGAAAAAATTATTCCCTGATCTAAATCCAAAGTATATCATTACATAAAACATATTGATGATTGTTTTGAGTTTAATAAAACGCTAAAGAATGCCAGTACTTCCATGCTGTCATGGAAAGAGGGTTAAACAAAACTCGCAGATACCCTTTTTCAGCACATTAAAGTGCTGAAGATCTCTCCACAAAATTTCTTCTAGGTTTCATTTCTGGCTGTTATTCCACCTGTTTCTTAGAAGGTGATGAAACATGAAACTTGCTTTTCGTTATGTGGGCGAGATCAACACTCGCCCACAAAACTAACCGGCTGGCGTACAAAAACGAGGAACAGGGGGAGTTAATTCGAGCCTTATCCAAACAATCTCGCCGTACCCTGCAATTTCACCTTTTCCTCGCCCACATGGATCGTCAAAGTAAGGTATTGTCTTATTTCTAGAATAGAAAATTATATTTTATGAACTTTCATCGTGCTTTGCTTTATAGAACTGTTCCTGATCCTACTGAAGTAGCTATGACTTCATTTGATGTCTAAGTCTGTCGTACTGGAATATAAAACCGGCTGATTTGATTATTCAGAAGCAAAAACACTTCAATCGAGTCATGTGTTTAGGAAGTCCCTCCAAAATCAATTCCTTACTATTTTATCATAATTCCAGTCTTTGAACGATAATAATCAAAATAAATACTATGATACTACCACTTCCACCACTTTTCAGAACAAAAACTAGCGATAAAAAACGACTTTTCAATCTCTATGAGATCATTTCCAGACTGTAGAAAAAGCGAATGAAATATACATATATTCGTACGAATTGGGGCGTGAGAATGTCTTATGATAACACATGTAAATAGAGGCGCTAAAATGTATGTATTAAGATACCAAAATGCTAAACTATGAAAATAACTTTGCACGGATTGAATTAGGCTGTTTGTTCAAAGTTGGCCTCAGCTCCTTTATAAAGTTCTACAGCTTGAAAATGATCTCAGAGAGAACGAAACGTCGTTTTTTATCGCTAGTTTTTATTCTGAAATGTTTTTCGAAAAAACTACTTCCCCCACTGTAAAGATAATCATCGGCAAGTGTATTGTTTTTGCTGCGAATGTTGAGACAGTTTATCTGAAATTTGTTCCACTAATAAAAATGAAACTTACGGTTATTTTTTAACGTGACCCCGTAAGATAAAATCAATGGATGACTTTTCTTTCGAACGTGAGTTCATTCTATCAACTGATCTATTCACTTCGTTTGGAAACCCTGCTATACGTAAGTAGTCAATTGAAGTGGTTGGTCGCATTATTTTATAAGGTGAGGCATCGTAATCCTGATGTCTTTGCTAGTTAGGTGTGTCAGTGTTATGCGCAAGTAGTAATCGGATTGTTCCAGACAAAAACATAAATAAAAACAGATTAGGCGTTTTCGGGTTTCCTTCGGATAGGTGAGTTCGGATTTTCATGACAGAATTGCGTTTGAGGGCCGCGGAGGAAAAACATAAACTAAACTATTGAATTATATTTACCTTAGAAACGCATGCGTCTCAGAATGTTTGTTTGCATTAGTTGAAATAACATTTTCCTTGTTTCTCAAGAGGCTACCCAGCAGATAAAATTTTCGTGAGATGACATCAGATTCACAAATTATTTTGGAGCTAATTGTTGAGACTACGTTTTCTAGACAAATTCAGGAAGAAATATGACTCAGAGAAATTTATTTAGAGCAACAATTTCGCTTCTTCCTGCGGTGCTAGACTGTGATCGAATTGCTTGGTGTGTGTGGAATAAATTTTTATTTTCATTTCATTCCAAAATAAGAACTTGATGACACACGCTCTGGAAGGCGTGATAGTGACATCACAACGGAAACAGCCGCACAGCCATTTTAGGTCAATTCAAAGGTGTCGCGTATCACAACAGACAAAGAATACGTAACTGTGGGGTTATGTAGTTGACAACACACTCTCCCAAATTCATTGTGTGAAGCCGTTAGCGAGTCAGGAGTATATTTTATGACCTTTCGAATCACGCCATTTATCATTCTTGTTTATTCAGTGGTTTGGATAAGATGAAATACCTCCAGAGTTTCTTTGTTTTACTTTTCCTTCATTATAGCTTCGGATACAAAGGTAATGTTACATTATTTTATATATTGACACTCTTGATGGTTAGACCGCGTTTTTGGAAAAGCTTATAGCAGTTTTAAGGAATATTTGGAATGTTTTACAGTTAGGTATGGTCTCGTAATTTAGTAAAAGAAATCTCGATGGGAGGACATGTGGTGGAAGAGATTACGAATTAACATTACGTGTCCATATGGCATTTTAGGCAGTACTACCTATTTTAATTTTAAATGATATTGGCATACGACGAAGTCGCCTACGATACGTTTTTGAATAAAATCATCTCGCAACGTCTCCATTGTTTCAGAAATACTTTTCGTGAAGAAAAGGTTGTGCTTATTCATCGAGGTAAAATACTTTTGTTTTAACATATATTTACCATTGGTAGCTTTCCTCTTACTGACCCTGACGTGAAAATTCATAAATACATTCTCAAAATAAGAAAAAAAAAAAAAAAAAAAGAAATATTTAAGGTTTTAATTCATAATTTCCCGCGTAAAATCGTTAACTAATTATGTCAACTGTGAACTTCAACAAGAGATATGCCTAAGTTAGTATCAAAGTGTTTTCAAAGATAACTCAAGTAGCCCAAGTTCCTGCTGGCTTCAAATGAAACAGGTAACATGAAACTATAAGAGACCATATGTTGACTTTCACGATAATTGATTTTCCACAAGTTTGGCTTCTCAGTCCAGTCTACGTATTAGATGAACGAGATATTTGATGTTCGGTGAATTACTTATATCAGATTCTCGAATCTTGTTTCTAGATAAACCACAACTTTTAGAGACATAAACTTAAAAAAATATTTAGTCTACGATAAACTAATGGACGTCCGTTGAGTGATTCAATGACTAAACCAGTTTTTGCTTATCATACTTGATACATTGCCATTGTTTATCTAATATTTATTAATTTTTTTTATTTTTGGCAATCAAAGTATTGTATTGGAAGCACCCCTCCAAGGATGTGCGTGACTCTCACCGTCACGCACACGCGAGAAGCAGGACTCCTTATCTATCGCATATTATGACAGAGAGAGTTCATATAGGCACCCATATGATATAATTACACTTTGGATACAGCATTAGAATACATAGGCAGTTACCTATCTACATTCATCGAACAGCGTATTCTATGTCGAATTTACGTGCTGTTTCGTTTAGCAAATAGGCGTTGCCTTTTGATTATAAGACTCGTGATTGAAATTAATTCCTTACAACGATTTCAAAATGTTAGCTTATTATGATTCAAACCAGTTTTTCAGAGGAATCGAAAAGAGAGAGAAGTCGTTTTCATGGTTTGTTAAAAAATCTGCTTACCTGAATCTGCTAACCTTTAGAGTGAGACTGTTTTTACGACCCGCCACAGAAGTGAGTTTCCAATCAGGTTTTCTGAATTTTGCTACGCGATAAAGACTTGATTTGCGTTTTTCTGATTTCGAATTATAAATGTATTTCTTTAGATCGAATAGTTATTAAAGCTTGGATTAATATTATACGGTTTGTGGTGGTCATCTTCGCCGACCAGTTTCGAGTAAGGAAACATGTACGCTGCGTCACACAATCTCCGATTTTGTGCAAGATTGGCAATGTTTATTAATAGTTAATAATATAGCTGGTTTATTCACCGTATCTCCATCAAAGGAACACGGTTCTTTAACTGTAAAAATTGAATATGACTACAGTAATGATATCCCAAGTGTAAATACATGTACCTGTGGTAATAAAATAAAAAAGGATTAAATAAAAAATAGAGACAAAAAATTGATGAAACAAAAACTATATTTCTTGATACTTAATGTTATTGCTTCCCATGAACACTTCAGTTTAATACTTGTACGATCATAGACTATTTCTAAAGTGTTTCCTTACACTGCGGCAAAACGTATTACAAGTTCTTATCAACTTAGGGATATGAAGCTCAAATCCCTGGGAGAAGCAAGAGGATTGACCTAGGTAGTTCATATCAAAAAGATTCCGACATTATTCAACCTATTGCAACCATCCTCGAGCCACTGAGCATCATGGGGCATACCAAGAAGCTAACATAAACCATTGACTTCATTTAACCGATTTATTCCAGAAGTGGATGACTTGGAACATGACTCAGCCACAAACAGAGAGGAAAGAGAAACTCAACTTCTTCAAGAATTAGAGGGTATGATATCTATCCGTTTTTAATGTCCTTTAGTTTTCAAACTAATGTACACTCAGCAGTAGTCTATAAATGTAGAAAAATGCTGTAACATTTTTATCTAGATATTACAAGTACTTTAGAAAGAACGGAATATGACGAAGATTTAGCAACAACAAAAAATGGCGTGGGTGATATTGAATCGGAAGGTAAGTTAGTTAAACATGCCAGTATAATTTTTTTGTACACATACCATGGGCATTAGAGTGGACAAGTGATGAGAAATAATCGAGTACTGAGGTGCAAAACCTCAGATCTAGAGGTAACAAAGTTTTACCACGACAGAAATTATAATTGACCTATTTTAGTTAACAACAAATCGTCAAATAGTTACATGACAATCTGTCTGAGTCGGTGAGATAGTTTTCATGGCGGCATTGTAGCATAGAAGTGTGTAAGCGTAAAATAGGATTCTAGGGTCGTAGGCAAAACCTACAAAAGGACTTGAAAACACCTTGAAAAAACAGACCCTTTTCAATTTAGGCACTGTGCCCGAACTTCGACAGATTCTGACAGAGCTGGAGAGCAGAGGAAATTCTCAACGAGGTATTTACTTTCACGGTAGAAAAATCAGGCTTAAAATAACGAATCAGTCCGATCGGTATCTTTTGGCATATTACCCTGGAGGGTAAACATACTGAAGATAATAACTAAAGGCAACCGTTTTGAAAATTGCATATACTTGAACGAAATAGAGGTTTAGAAAGATCACTGATGAACGAACTTTTAAACTCACAAACGGCAGACGAGACAGCATCATCTAAATTTCAACCACACGATTCTGTAGTCTGTTATGAAATAACTATTGATACCTTTAAAACTTTCCCCAGTAACCTTAACATTGTCGCACTATACGCAAAGCAGAAGCATATTTTGTTTTCCAAGGGTGCATTCACTTAAATCAGTGATGATTGAGATGGCAAGAACATCCTCTTAAAATGCATTTCCTTGCTATCGTTGTTTTTTTCTTCCGCGCAGACCAACAGCAAATTGCTTATGAGACGCTTGGGTGTTTCAAAGACAGCCAAGTCGATCCCAGACCCCTACCTGAATTACTAGCAGACTTAACAAATGAGGTGGACTGGTACGACCCCAACAAGGTTATAAAGAAGTGTGCAAAGCTGGCGACTGACAAAGGCTACACAGTGTTTGCTCTTCAGTTGTACGGACAGTGTAGGAGTGGAAAACATGCCGCCAAAACATATGACGGGGATGGATTATCTAGCGGTTGTAGTGTCGGTTTAGGAGGCAGGGAAGAGAACTTGGTGTTCAAAATCATCCCGCATGGTTAGTTTGTAACCTAATTTAGAATTGAACATGTTTTGGGAACATTTTTCACAAAGGCAGTTTTCCCCACACGTAAGGCGAACAACTGGAGGTCTTCATCACTGTTATCGATCATTGTTTTGGTCAACAACACACCACGACCAAAAAGAAACGAGTTAGTTTCAGTCAAAATACCAAAAGATAGTAGAAAAAATATATTTCTTTTGTTTCCACGGCTACTTGGAGGTAAATAATACTTGCTAATCACTTCCGAGCTGGCCAATGAGGCGAAAACTTTTGAATTGAAAGATATATATTATAGAACTGACACAGCAATAAAAGGGAACAATTAATAGACAGAGCTGTTAGCATTGTTCCCAGTTTTCCTCCGTTATACATTTCTAAATGACGTTCCATATTCTCTGCCTGATTTAGTTTACAGGTTTATAGGTACCTACCTAACGAGGTATTGAAAATTTGAATGCTTGGAGTTCTGTTTGTAACAACAAAGATGATAGTTTATTTTCGTAGTAGCGGCGACAAATATTGACATAACATTATCATTTGTGTTGTTTATTACTTCCAAGAACCTACAACCGTAGAAACACCAACAGAACCAATAACGATTGCTTTGGGTACGTTTATTTTATGACTGTTCTTGTTCGTTATTAAGCATTGAACTTCCAAGTAAAAATCTTTTGTTTCATTTAATTTTAATCATTCCATTTTTTTTCACTTTATTTTATCACTTTTTCAAAATCACTCATTCTTTATCATTTATTCATTTTCTCTTCTGCCAAGAGCAGTTAATAATGATTGATATATATCCCTGATAACAAAACTCCAGTCGACAAAGATCAGACATAAGAACAAAACCTCTCTTTGTCCACAAGCCGATGTAGAAACATTTTAAATAAAATTTTCAAAGTTCTTTACCTCCATTAAAAACTAGCAAAACTTCGATTCATAAAATTAAAAGAAAAAAAAAACGCCCAAATTTGGTCACCTAAAATGTGTCGTTTTAACTGCAGAGTGTCAGAACTACATCGCCTTAACTTCAATCAATCGATCTTCAACATTCGACGAGCCACTCGGCTTATGTGATGACAAATTACAACCAGCATGGTACAGGTTCCTAGGGCCTGCTGGGTATAGGATGCCGACTTCGTGTGTCCCTGTACGTCACTGTGGTACTCATGCCCCGGGATGGCTCAACGATCCTCACCCAGCTGTGCATGAAGGGGCAGTAAGCCGTGACGTGTGCTTTCATTGGAGAAGTTGTTGTTCCTGGCGGAATTCTGTTTTGGTGCGTAACTGTGGAGCATTCTTTGTCTATTTCCTTTCCCCGACAATGACATGTAACCTGGGCTACTGTGGCAATGGAGAAGGTACGGTGAGCTAAGGACAGTTAATATTTATAGCTGATTGTTGAAAAGACTAAGTGTAGCCTTAGAAAAAACGAACCTAATCACTTCTAATTGCGAACAAGGTTAGCCGTTTCGTTTGGAGTTGTTGTAGACAGAGAGTGACACTAGGTCGCATAGGTTACGCGACACCAACAGTAATAACTTTGTAGGCGCCAGGATTACAAGTTATTACGTAGACTACTCGTCTCTTGTCGTGGTTTTAATTCGTCTTTTGCTAGCTTAGTTTTTGCGTCTTCGTAGCTTTTGTTACGTTTGTTAACTATTCTTATATTTGTGAGCAAAATTCACCACTTAACCCATCTTAACAATACCACAGTACTGCATTTTTAGTGCATTTGCTCCGCAGATATCAACTCCAATCCCAAAAATGTTCCAGCATTCTCTGCTTGCAATTCTTCGCCTTCAACACTCCATCAAACGACTCCTTAGCTACTCAGATTAATACATATTTCGAAATTACCTCGTTCCAGAACCGACAACTCCGCCTCGTGTAAGCACAATTGCGACGACTGAATCAGGTAAGAAGGCATTTTTGAACATTCATTTAATACTTTGCCAGACTGAGTTAATTTTTGTCAATCCTATCTTATAAAATGTCACTTCAATAACAAAGCTTATTATCGAAGACTTTTTTCTTCGTATACCTGTCGTTAAACTTATTCTCGAGGATCCTCGATTGAAAAGAAACCTTAAAGATAAGCAAATGAAAGAGTTGAGGAGAAAATATTTATATTGAGGATTATTTGAAAAAATAGTTAAAAAATTCTCCAACAGCTGCGCATTCAATGTCAACTGCGTTTTCACAGAAACTATGACTTCTGCACCGACCACAAAACCAACAACGGGACTGAAAGGTGGAGAGACTCCTAGCGCTGTTATGAGTTTTGTTTTTTCCTTTGTCTTGGCTGATGTTGTTGATTTTGCAGTTATTGGTCTTGTTTTTCTTCTTCTTCGCGTAGCTTATTAATTGAACAAGGCACAAGAATGTTATCTGTTGAGGTTTACATTGTATTCCACTTTCACAGAAAAGATTGAAAGGAATTGTCAATATTGGCGGATGAAATTAGCCAATAATTCACTCAAAGCTTCACTTTTCAAATCAAGTCTTGTCTTTTCACAGAAACTACGACATCTGCAACGACCACTAAAACAACAACGGGACTGAAAGGTGAACAGATAATAAACAACTCCTTTTGTCGTTGTTGTTGCTACTTTAACCTTTGTCGTCGTTTTTGCTGTTTTTCTTCCTCTTCTGTTTAGTCCTCTAATCATTTTTCACGTAGCTTTATGATTGAAAATTAAGGTACACGAATCTTTTCATTCTTACTTTTTCGCAGCATTAGGCTTTCAAAGACTAAATTGCAAATAAATCTTCGAAATGGAGGCTTATTTGACATAACAATCCAAGAATTCACTGAAAGCTCGATATTTTACGTCAAACTTGTCTTTTCACAGAAACTACGACATCTTCGCCGGCCACTCAAACAACAACGGGACAGAAAGGTAAACAGAAAATAAACGAATCTTGTCGTTGTCGTTGTTGTTCTCGTTGTTTTTCTTCGCTCTTTTCCTCTACTTTGAGTTTCGCAGTAATTGAACAACGAACGGTTAATAACATTTTCTGTTAAACTTAATGTCGACTTTGGGCTCTCAGAGGCTGAATTGCTCCGTACATGTATCTTATAGGTCCTTTAAAATAAAGCCATTGTCTTCAGTGGCACTTATTATTTTTTGAAACGTTGCAATATTGTTTTGTAAATTGTTCATTTCCATCCTTATTTTTACAGAAACAACCACCTGGCCGTCAACCACCGAAACTTCGACTACTTCAGGTAATTTGAGAGTAAAAGACATCTTTCCTTAAGTGAAAATGAATGTAAACTACGCAGCGTTATTGTTGATGTTGCAGTTGAAAGAGAGTGGAGTCAGAGCCATCATTGAGGAGATAGAGGAATTTTCATATGTGTGTTGAAAGTTATCCACGATTGCATTGGTTAAGCTTTACTTCGCTTTTGGATTTGTTGAAAACACTAGCGCCACTCTCTCAAACAATCAGAATCATAATTTACAGCAACTGCAACTTTGTCACGCGCGTTTTCCCGCCTTTATCAGCAGTTAGCGTGAGTTTAGCTCAAAGGTCATCTGACACTTTTTCTTCCTTTTCTTCTCTTTCTTCGCCTCTTTAGCTTCGATCACCAGCACGACCTTGGTGACAAGTTCCAGTCCAACTTTTCCAACAACTCCTGCAACTCCCTTAGGTAAAACTTCCTCTTTTGTTTGTTTGTTTCTTTGTTTGCAATACCTCCTTTTTTCATCCTTCATAGTAAAACCTGCATGTGGTTTTTGCTTTAAGTTATCACTCTGCCTTGCAATCATTCAATAAATTTAACTTTGATTGCTTTTTCTTATGTCTCTAAGAATGTCTACGCTACAAATTCCTCAACGAGTCAACCAGAGCTGTAACATATTCAAGCAAGAACCGTCAAGCGCTATGTGACAACAGACTGCCAAAAGCCTGGTACAGATTTGGTGGAAGAGCCGGCGACAAGATGCCTGAGCGCTGTGTGGACAAACTTAGCTGTGGAACCCATGCTCCCGGCTGGTTAAGCAGAAATCACCCTTCAGTAGCAGACGGGATTGTTGAAGCCACTGTTTGTTTTCACTGGGGATCAAACTGCTGTTTTTGGTCATTGCATATCAAGGTTCGGAATTGCGGAGAATTCTTTGTTTACCAGTTAAAACAGACTCCCACCTGCAGCCTTCGTTATTGCGCAAACAGACAAGGTAGGGAAACGATAACAGGGAGGCTATTCTGAAAGCAAGCCGTATCAATAAAGACCATGCACAAGCTTGTATTATACTGGAGCTAGTTCAGTTGATTTTCCATAACACGAGGTGACTAAGAGTAGTTCTCCCATTAGATGGGATGCGCGTCAGTTTATCGCATCTAATTAACATCCGTATGTCATGGAATTTTCCCCCTGAAAATTGTTTGGTACCGCGACATCTATACTAGCTTTTGATTGGAGGGAGGCCCTGTGAAAGCACATTTTCATACTTACAAATGAAACGCAATTGCTTAACCGGGGCTTAAAAGCGAACCCTTCAATCTGGAGTCACATTGCACCTACACACCTCACATATTTCATAATTCACACACGATCTTAGTGGATATGATACCGGCACCTCATAATTAATATGACTTTTTACATAAGTTGGCTTCTCTAACTTATTCTGAATGGATCCCTTAATCCGGAGGTGAACGCCATAAACCTCAAGTGATTGTTTATCTCAGAGCTAGATAGTTTTGCGTGTTATTTTACATACGAGATGACTAAGAGGGTGATGATGTATTGATCACTATATCCGACCAGCTTAGAGTGTATATATATATCTTCTTAACCAAGCGCGAGGGCCGTACTGGGAGAATATCGGCCCGAGGTCTTGACAGTACGGACCGAGCGCAGCTAGGTCCGTACTAAAAAGACCGAGGGCCGATGTTCTTCCAGTACGGTCCCGAGCAAGCTTGGTTAATAAGAGATTTATTATACGATTGAAGTTCAAAGGGACACAAGTGCGGTATCATTCGGGTATCATATCGTTTTTTGTACGGACCGAGCGCAGCTCGGTCCGTACAAATAAGACCGAGGGCCGATGTTCTTCCAGTACGGTCCCGAGCAAGCTTGGTTAATAAGAGATTTATTATACGATTGAAGTTCAAAGGGACACAAGTGCGGTTTCATTCGGAACCATTCGGGACAGTGCCCGGTCCAACACTTAGAGAATATTGAACCGGCAATATAGCATTTTGATTGGTTGATTTTAGTTATTGGCCCTTTGACTGCCCGAGTCGTGTAATAATTTGGTTTTATTAACTGAGTTATAACGCAAATTTGCCATCATAGAGAGATATCAAAGGTGACGTTTCGAGCCTTAGCCCTTCGTCAGTGCTTGGGGTGTGTTGCATGAAGCATGCTGCGAGTTATTTGAATGGGCAAGCGATGAATAATTCAATCGCTCCTTCAAGTTTTCGTTTCGCTGTTTTACTTTAAGAACCAAAAACGAGTACGCCATATCCGTTGACGACAGCGGCTTCACTGTCTCCTGGTAAGTTACCACTCTTTAACCTTTTCATCCAATATCAGTATGCATATTCTCCATACTGTTCTCTATGCATTTCCTAAGGTGCTAACAAGGAGAATTTGTTTAACGATCAAGAGCTTACTATTAGTGTAAGGAAAAATTAGATGCTCGTACGCGTCACTCTTTATTTATGGTCGAAGGGTTAACGCGTATCTGGTATCTCGCCAGAAAGTTAAATACCAGAGAACTAACAGTTTAATCTTTTAGAATTAAATCCTTCAAAACCGTAGTTTGAACTTCCACGCATCTGTATGATCCCTCTTCCGTTTAAAGAATGTTCTAGATACAGGATCATTAGTGATGCGGATCGTTCACAAACCTATAAGTACAGTAATGTGCAAGACGCCAAGCCCATCTGCGACCGAAGGCTGCCCAAGGCTTGGTACCGATTTACAGGATTGGCGGGAGACAAGATGTCACATCAATGTGTCTCTCCCTATCACTGTGGTACCCATGCCCCCGGATGGCTGCTCGGAGCCCATCCAGAGGTATCTGACGGAGTAGTAACAAGAACGGTGTGTTTCAGCTGGCGAAACAAATGCTGTAGATGGCGCAGTCAAATCTCAGTGAGAAATTGTGGTGATTTTTATGTGTACAAGCTACAAAGAGCACCGAAATGTAAACTGCGCTATTGTAGTGTTGGTAAACCAGGTTCTACAACAACGCCAAGGCCAACAATGAACCCAAATCCTACAACAGTCGGCAAGTGATGACGTTATACTATGTGGTTTAATATGTTAACTGACGGTTATAACGAAGTGGGCGCAACAGCCTGTGAGGGCTAAGGGAAATAACCGAGCAACCGACAAGAACGCAGAGTAAACTCTTTAATCATCTCTAGCTGAGTGCGCATGAACATGAACTAGGCGCGATTCCTTTTTGTCTGTAGAGAAATTCAGTAGGTTTTCTGGACCAATCACAGAGGTAAGTGAGGCGAAACTAATGTAATGGCTTCTTGCTTTCGACCTTTCACTGAAAATGGGTCCGTTGCTGGAAAACGACCAAGTTGAATTTTTTTTTCGAGCACTGCTTATTGACTCCCTGATCAGGCAGGATAAACGAGAAAAAAAGAACGAAAGAATTAACGAAAGATAGAAAGAAGAAAGGAAAGAAAGAAAATAAAATAAAAAAAAAGGAAGCGTTCAATCGATTTTCAGGGTGCACAGAAAGTTGTAAATAGCCAAATATCATCACTCAATTACGTGGGAGGCCAAAAAGTAATTATATACAACTTTAGATGATAGTTTTATTCAAAATACAAGATGAAACTATAATACAGTTATCATCATTTATGAGTACAACTTTCTTGTCATGTCAAACTTGCTGTGGTTTTACAGGCAGAATACTTCGAAGATCTGAGCATCTTGATTGCTAAGATCAGCTTCTGCAAGTCCTGAATGAACAAAAAGAGATAATCATGGTCTTAGTTAGATACGTGTATTGATCTGGCTGGGTATTAGCAATGCTACATTGATATAAACAGTCAAAAAAATTTTCAAACTAAATGATAGAGAACATGAATACAAAACTTCTTGGGTGTAACTTACATAGGCAGTCATGTCATGTCAAACTTAAACAATTGCAAGTGATACAAGTCAAAACGCATTTTTTTTTTTCTTCCGAACATTAAAAGCTATTGAAGTTAAATCCAAATTTCGACTGCTGAACTGCTGAATTGCACACCCAGCAATAACTATACACATACCTGTTGATCTTGTTTAGGACACTTACCACTTTTCAACAGAAAGTACAAGTTCTTTTGCAGTTTGTGTAAAGGAAAGCAATATTTCTGACACCTGAACAGCGAGGGACTAAAATCGCACACAAGCGAGGTTTAAGATCGATACAATCTAAAAAAAAAAGGGTTGTATGCAATAATTAGCAGGACTGTCTTTGTGTTGTTATAGTGCTTACCTCGAGGCGCACTAGTTTCTACAATAACTAATGGTGAAGTAAAATAAGAAATGAAAAATGAACTATTCTGAAACTGAATGTTATCGTTTCAGTGAAATAGCGCAGGGTAACTCTCGATTTTTACTTGTTGTTTCTGTACACAGTAAACATATTAAATTTAATTTGCAATTGCTTACTAGAGGTTCGCGAGACTAGCGGCTAATTTTCTTCTTATAACTATTCCAAGGATATTTTAAAGGAATGTGACTCACCTTATATTTTCAAATTTTGTTCTGTTTTGTTTCATTTTTAACGTAACGAAAATGAATGATCTGATTGCTAGGCGAAATCACCTAAGCGTATCAACTTTGGTAGAAAGTTTAAACAGAGAGAAATTAAACTGAAACTTTAAAATAGAATTAAAAGCGGTTCACGGGAATAAAAACGAAAACTGGAGTGAAAAAGCACCCACAATATATGACTCTAGCTATAAAGATTTTCTCTCCACCGCGTGCTAGGCACGTTCTATCAAAAAGGAAAAATATCATTTAAATTACCATCGTCATAGCTGAGATCGGCAGATTCTTCTTTCTGGATTTCTACATTTGAAGTGGCGTGCTTTGACATGAGAACTATTATAAAAAAAACTCCGAGGAAAAATTGGATCTTAAACATACCTAAAAAACTAGTTGACAAGGTGCAACGCAACGATCATAAATAGAATTTGCAGTGTGACTGAAGAAGAAAGCTTTGTTTCTTTTATAGTTCGTCGGCTTCTCTTGGTTTAGATAATATGTAATTTGGTTTAAATAATATGTAATTTGTGGTAAAGTCTTCTTGTTCACATGTGGCATGCCAATTTAGACGAAAGAGATTCCACACGCATCTGGCAGCTGGCAAAGAATGTACTTTTTTTATCCACTTTTGCCACAAAAGCGTGATCTTTTCTTGGCTTGCGTTTTGTTAAAAGTTAATATGGTGTACTCAACAATCGGACTATACTTTGTAACGATATTTCGCCATAACACAACAAATTTCTTGCAAACGTTTGCGATCCCATCGCCATATTGGTTATTCAAAACTATCGCACATATTATGTGATGATATTAAAATTTAAGTCAAGGATTAGATTTACTAGATATGAAAGAGATGCGAACAATTATTTTCATTTTATTTTGTGGTAAATACCAAAACCACCCGACCTGATCGAAAGATAATAAAAATTCGCCGCTATCCTGGTGTCCCAAGTCTGCTGGTTTTTATCTATAATCATCAACTCCTCTTTCGGGCGATATCAAGATTTGTTTAATTAATTATTGAACCGAGCTATCTTGTGGGTCAGGCGGTTTATGAAACAAGCGGGAGGATCATAAGTCAAACATGACTGAGAAAGAAAGTAAATACGCTTTTATTTAGCCGTGTTTGCGAGGGATCGGTAATGGGTCTGTGATACCAGTAATCTGTTTGTCTGGTGTACACCGGAAAAAAATTGCTTTGTAAGGATTTGAACTCATTTTATAAAAGCCATGATTTGTAAATTTCAATACTATTGAAAAACTGTCGATTTCAGTAAGTTTTGGTAAAACTGTTTTGTTGTCATACTGACTTCTCGCGCGAGGAGGAGAAATGGCACAGAATAGATGAAGGAGGATCTACAGATCTGCAGTGATCCTATCGTGAACAATGAGTTGCAAAGAATTTGCGAGCACGCCCTCTTTATTAGCGGCTGCGGAAGCGCATTTTTCAGCGAGCGGGAAAAATTGAGACGAATCGGGGAGAGGTTTGCCGGGGGGGGTCTGGCACTAACAATCAGCGCTAACTCTCGCCGTCTCTCGTTCCGGAAGGCTTCCTTCTTTTCAGCGGTTGAAGATACGCCGCCGCGCTAATAATAAGCGCTTTCTTACAGGCTAAATAAGGAACACGATTTGTAGAGCTGCGCAGCCCGGAGTAGAAAAGCGATATTTTATTTAACGAACCTGACTCCTTTCTTTTGTTTTCCGTCGTTGTATCCTTTTTGAAATCATCATTATATCTATGTCTTGTGCATCCACCGACGAACTTCTTTAATTACCTATTTATCTATTTACTTATCCACACAGCAGCCAAACGCCCGTTTATCGTTTTATGTTTCCCGCAAAGAATACCCAGCAGGGACGAGGCGTTCCCTTACAAATGCAATTACAAACGTCTTGATTCTGTCGAGAATGTGCTGAACAACTTTCAACGGCTCCAAAAGCGAAGAGGTGTGGTGGAGAAGCGAGGCCAAGGTGAGCAATATAATGGCGTCTTCAGGTATGAGTACGCGGACAAAATAATGAAGCAAGCTCGACAAGTTCATTTAATCATAAGTACTCTGGTGATACCACGACGGCAAAGGTAAAGAGAAAAACGGGAACAAAAGTACAATAATTCATGTACTTTTTATTTTAGCTTATCCTCCATTCATGGTGATGTGTTTAATCGACTCTATGCACGTGTTCATTCCACGAAGACATCTGCCTCGCTCAGTAGATCCCTGGCGACTTCGCCTCGATGATGTGCAATGCGGAGTGGTACAAATGAATGATGAGCATGTCATGCTTAAAACACCGCTGGACGGATGCGGAACAACTCGCAGGTACAATTGTGTTTGAATGAAGAACAAAGAGGGGTTAGAGTCTATAATTAAAGCGGTTTTAGACGGGTGAAT
The DNA here is from genome assembly GCF_964205215.1 of Stylophora pistillata. NCBI lineage: Eukaryota > Metazoa > Cnidaria > Anthozoa > Scleractinia > Pocilloporidae > Stylophora > Stylophora pistillata. The sequence continues at coordinate 4,177,797 of NC_142522.1, read as the reverse complement.
GAGGAAGAGAAAAATTTTGCCTCCATCCTTTAATGAGCACGATTTGTACTCGTACACTTTCAAAACTTATGATTTTATTCATCAAAAGTATGGCGTTTCTGCCCAAAGGATAGCTCCACAATAAAAACTATATATTTTTTTTCAAGAGCACTCACTGACATTAACCGGATGGTACTTTCGCTTTGAAGCTCATACTTTGTCTAAAAATTATGTAGTTTCCACACCATGGACAAACTTAGGAATTCCGAAAGCCGTCTAAATTTTCTCTCAAAATGGTGCTATTTTATATTCTTTTTT